>NC_033621.1:15198182-15219337 GCF_001540865.1 Ananas comosus
TATATATATATATATATATATATATATATATATATATATATATATATATATATATTTTAAGAAAAAAAGAGATTTGAGTGACTGAGATCAGAATGATGTGATGCGGTATGTACTACACAGTAAATTTTGTCATGAAATACAGCCTTAAAAATTAAAAAAAAACTTCAAATATCATTCCCGTGATTTTACACTTTCTCACTTTAGTGCCCTATAGTTTAAAATGTATCACTTTAGTATCCTGTGATTTTATTTTTATCTTTTTATTATCGATTTCACTAATTTTTTTCGTTAAATTAGTGATAAAGTTAAAACTAAAGAATACTAGAGTGAATATTCGATAAATCTAGATGTGATATCTGAAGTTTTTTGTATATAATTTAACAAAATATTAACGAAAAAACTGACGAAAAGATAAAAATGAAACCATAAAATATTAACTTAATACACTTTAAACTGCATGATATTAAAGTGAGAAAGTATGAAATCACATAGGTGGTGTTTGAAGTTTACCAAGAATATATTACTGGATAAACTCTAGTGTAAAAAATCTCTTTCCACTAATATTAGCTCAGGACATATCACCATTCTCGGCTTACGTGCATGACAGCAGTTGCTAAAATTTAGAAATTATCAGTACAATGGAACCAACAGGAGAGAAATCAACAAATTAACAAGATAGAAAAAGTTACCTAATCTTACAATTAAGCATTGGGAAAACCCTCCTACTGTTTACATTCTCCTACTACAATTAAAAAACACATTTACCAGTAGGATTTTTGTGAAGGTAAAGCATTTTCTAGAAATTCCTCCTAAAATACTGTGATTATGTATACGTTGCCTATATATTGGTACTAATAATATAGACCATTTCAAATAATTGATTTATACAGATACTTCAATTAATTTATTGTATGAATGGGCAAATTACATCTTCGGTCGTGAAACTTTGAAGCGTGGGACACTTAATTAGTCCGGTAGACCGCGGCTTTAATTTGCTGCAATTTTGGCTCAAGTTCTTTAGCAATCAATGTCAACTGTACAAGCAAGTTGACTGAATATCGACGCATTATTAAAACTAGTTAAGGGACCCGCGCGATGCTGCGGGTAGTTATTTTAAAATTTAATTTTCAAAATTAGTTATAAAAATTAATTGCAGAATTTAAATGATGCAATAAATATATCAAAAAATTTTAGTAGGCATAGTAGTCCTTCATTAGTTAGTGAAATAATTTTAGTAGTTATCGTAGTCCCTCAGTAGTTAGTGAATGAGAAGAGAAATCATTGTTTGTGATTCTTGCAATTAATTTTCGTCAAATATAAAATTAACTCATCAAATTTTTTTATTTTATTTTTTAATGTATAATTTATATATGAATGCTCAATATTATAAAATTAATATTTATATCTAATACCAGTAGTCTAAATTATTTAACATTTATTTATATATTTTACATTTTATAAAAATAAATAGTAAATTATATAATAAATTATTATATAATAATATATCTATATACAAATAATTACTATATATAATAATAAATATATAATAAATAAATATATAATATATAAATAAAATTATATATATATATATATATATATATATATACTATATATATATATATAATTATTATTATCACACTATATTACTAATATATATATAGTCCGGCTACGTTACTTTTACTCAGATTGGCTCCCTACTCATAAGTATTTTGGCCTTTAATATTATTTCATTGATCATTTCCACCTGATTCAGTATCATAATATTAAAAACGACACTACCATTCAACCCTAGGGATCCTATCATTCTAACTGGGCGACCATCATCGATCCTGAACCAACAATATTCCATTAATTCAACGTGTTAAAAATTTATGAGTATAAGGGGGTATACTCATAAGGAGTATAGTAGCCCAGTATATATACTATATTATATATGAGCTTGAGCTAGAATACTTCTGAAGTATTATTTGGGTTGTCCGCTTGACGTTTTTAACTTGGATGAATAAAAATGTAAGCCTTGAATGATGGATGGTAGGCGGATGTGTAGGTGGATAGCTATTTGATCCAATAGCTATTCGGTAATTAACGAGTAGATCCTAAGCGAAGAAAACTAAAAGCACAATGAGGTAATATTCTAAAAGTATTCTAGCTCAAGGTATATATATATAATATAATATATATTATAAATACTATACTATATATATATATATATATATTATATACTATATTATTATATATATATATATAATAATTAGGCCATTCAATATATTGATAGCAAAAGATGTTTTTGCCCTAGTCAAGTTCGCTTTAACACTTAGATGGAGAAATTGTAGGGTGTAGGATGATATTAATTAGTTAGGTGAGTGGTCCCCACTGGTATAATATTTTATCCAATGGTTAGAAATGCATGCAAAGGAGTTGAATCAAAGGCTAAAAGACTTGGGTGCAAAAAAAAGCCTTTTGCTCATCAATAGGATTCTAGCCAACTCTCGTCTCTTCTCTGTCTCCTTATATTATATATATATTATATACTATATATATATATACTATAGATATGAGAGAGAGACGAGACATGAGAGGGAGGATCAGGGTGGACTCCCTCTTCACTCGTGGTCCCGAACGGCCACTTCGCGCGACCTCAGGTGGACCCCGTGACCACCACCACTATTGAGCCCCGATTTTTTATCCCGCGCTCCCCCCCCCCCGCCATCGCGCCGTGCCTACGCTCAATGCCCGCCTGCTCTCGCGCAGCGCCGCGCGGATGCCGCACCCGCGCACGCGCGCAGGCGCCTACGACTGCGCGGACCCCGCTCCGGCGCCTGCCCTCGCCTGCGGTGCCAGCGCTGGAGCTGCCCCACTGTCGCGCCGCACGCGTTAGCCGCGCTAGCCCCCGCACCAGCGCCCGCCCCGGCCCCGCGCCGGCAAAGCTCCTGCTAGCGGTTCCGCCCGCGCCAGCGCCCGCGGCGGCCCGCGTCTCGCGCCCTCGCATGCGCCACGGCCTCCTCGTGACACGTGTGCTGTTATTGAGGAATAATATAAAGTTATAGATGTTACATTACTACCACATTAGTGATAGATCAAGATCTATTCAACTAAATTATACCGTAGAAATTGATTACTGTAATTTGTAAAGTTTGAGTCTGTTGAGCCAATCAGGGACGGACATGTGGTACTCCGGTATTCCACTTAGCTTTATTAATTAGAAGTAATTTCGCTGTGCACCTGGAGTATCGGAAGAGTCTTAAACCGTGCGATTTAAGAGGAGTTACAGTAACCGCGAGCAGTTGCAGGCGGTTCCGATCGGCTAGAAGTGGTCCAGAAAAATAGGAGTAATGGCCGATCATGGATAGGCAATAATTGATTAGTGAGGGCGATCTATAAATAGGCCAATAATGCCCTAGAAAAAGATCTTTTCCCCATGAATAGAAGACCACCCTTATTTTCCTTGCAATTTCCTCGTATTTCTTAGGAGTAATCTACTTGTAGCCTTTAATCTTCCAGCATTTATTATTTTTCTCTAGGAGTAGAATCTTAATTTGATATGCCCTCAGGCACACTCGACCCCTGTACTTTTTCCACAAGTCATTTTTAATACATTCGAAGGCTTACGGTTCTTTAAGCCGACCAATCTCTGTGTTTTTATCCATTCGGCTCTTTTGCCGACCTCAGTTTTTATACAATCTGTACATTTGGCTCATCCTGCCGACTCGAATTCCCCTTAGGAGATTCGAACTCAGCTGATCCGATCCCTCATTAGCTGAATCGCTTGATCCAGTCGAAGGGCGCAAACTTCGAGGGTCATTAATCACAGTCACTACACGCTCCTACGCGTCCCCCGAGAAAGATCTTTGACTAGGTCAAAGATAAGGACGTTCGGCTACTATCAGAGTCAATGCGCGATTATAACAAATTAAGATTTGAAAATCAAAGTGTCACTTGCCTAACAATTCGAAAAGAAAAAAAATAATTTAACTGATATAAATTTATTAATATGTTTACAATCTATATAAATAATATTTTACAGCACCTAAAGCATTTTCTATCTATTGAATATAAATGCTAAAACTATAATTTTTGACTACATTAAATTTTTTAAAAATAATAACTATTTCAAATAATTTAATACGGTATCAGAATTGGAGGGCTTTTATACAAGCTAGTATTTAATTAGTGGGTGTTTAGTTTTTCGGAAAAGCATAATTTTTTTAAAATTTTTTAAAGATAATCTAGAAAATTTTGTTTTCAATTTTTTCCCCGTTTTATTTTGAGAAAGTACTAATTTTTCAAAGAATATTTAAAAAATAAAAAAAAATATTTTAAAACCACATGAAAATTAAAAAATTATATATAGAAAGTGAGTCCGGCTATTATACTCTTATGAGTATGATTACTTTCGTACTCATAAGTCATTTTCAATGATAGAGCTTTCAAATTGACGATTCATACCGTTAAATATTATCTAGAATATTTAAAATTTCTAGAAATCAAATTTTATAATTTTTTGACATCATTTAACTTATGACCAAAAGACCAAAAGATCTCAAAATTGATAAATTTTAAAAGCCAACATAGAATATTTTCCAGTTTAATGATATAAAAAGAACCAGAATCGGCTGAATTTTTCATAAAAAAATTTATTCACTATCTAAATAAAGATCAATAGCTCTGATCTTAAATTAAAGTATTCGATCCTGTATTTTTAGGAAGTTGTTCGATTTTGACTGTTCATTTTATATTGCTTGATGGATTTTATTATAATTTCAAAATATTTCAAAATTTATTTTCTAAAAATTTCAAATACTCTATATTATATTTAACAGTGTGGATTATCTATTCGGAAGCTCCATCATTAAAACAACTTATGAGTACGAATGACTCTATACTCATATAAGTATAGTAGCTCTATTCTACTTGAAGAGTTCGGCTACCATACTCTTATAAGTATGAAATATATATATATATATATATATATATCGAGTTGAGCTAGAATACTATCGATAGCAAATCGGCTCTTTTGCCACCCATTTGTTTTCGATGATGAAGCCTCCAAATTGATGATCGGCACCGTTGAATATGATCTATACCATTTGAAGTATTTAGAAATCAAATTTCATATATTTTCGATATTGTTCTTTTATCCATCGAGTGGATACAAAAATGAACGGCTGAAAATGAATATTCTCAAAAAATAATGATAGGAGTCTTGTAATCAAGATCAAAAGTATAGATCTTGTTTTAAATAGTTTAAAAAATTTTCTAACAAATATTCAATTGATTTGGATATCTTTATACCGTTAAACGAGAAAACGTCTCATATCGACCATTAAAATTATAAATTTTGAAACCCTTTGATCATTAAGCAAATGATGTCGAAAAGATTTGAAATTTGATTTCTAAACACTTCAAGTGATATAGATCATGTTCAACGGTGCCGATCGTCAATTTGGAGGCTCCATCATCGAAAACAAATGGGTGGCAAAAGAGCCTGTTTGCTATCAATAGTATTCTAGCTCAACTATATATATATATATATATAATATATATATTTATAGTATAATATAGTCTCTGTATCTTATGAACACGAGCGCTCGGCTCACACTTGTTTCGATGTCTGAATTCGAATGACATCGCTCCATTAGAACGAATCTAGAATTGAATATCTTAAAATAAATTTGCGATTTTCGATACATTTCTATGATGCGAAAGTGTAAAAATCAATGGTGAACAAGAAATGCTTTACAAAATAAAATGATATATATAATTTCAGATCATAAGTATTGAACTGTTTTATAGGTAATTATAATTTACTACTCAAAGTCATGCAATTTGGATATTTCTAACATCGTTAATACAAACCGTCACCACATGTATTTGCATTAAAATTAGATTTGGGGAGCCATCGTCACTAGCAATAATCGAAAAATCACAAAATTTATTTTCTAGGTACTTCAAATACTCTAGATCAACTCTAACAGAGCTGATCGTTGATTCGAAAGTCCGAACATCAAAACCAAAGTGGAAGCACGGAGGGCTCCGTGCTTCCATAAGCATACCAGCCTACTATATATATATATATATATATATGGAACTAGGTTAGAATACTATTAATAACACTAAGTTATTAGTGCTATTAAATTTTCGGCCACTGGATGAAGTGATGTGCAGATAGGATGATAGTGGCTTAGTGGGTGGTTGGTTAAATAGTATGATTTAATGGGTGAAAATGGTCAAAGGAATAGAATCTAATGGTGGAAAAATTGATATTACCAAGTGCTTGGTGCTAACGGTAACATTGTATTCTCTCTATATGTATAGTCCGACTTTGGTGTTTTTAAAGATACAAAGTGCTGTGTAGTTGTAAGTTTTTTGCCGTTAGATGTATCCCTTTGATCATTTCTATCCGTTTGATCATATACTATTAAACCAACCACTCACTCAATTCTAAACAAATCATTATCATTCTAACCGCACATTTTTTCATACAAGGGTCAAAAAATCTACAAGCACTAATAACCTTTTACTTTTAAAAGTATAAAATTTTAATTATATTTATATATAGAGAGAGTTCGGTTACTATATTTTTATGAGTATAGATCCCTTTATACTTTTATGACTTCGGCCGTTAGATCTACCCCGTTGATTATTTTCATCCGTTAGATCATACTATTCAACTAACCACCCACTCAACCCTAGAGGACCACTACCATCCTAATTAGGGACCACTGTTATACTAACCGTACATTCTCTCATCCAATTGCCGAAAAGTTATGAGTATAAAGGACTCTATACTGAAGAGTATTGTAGGCCTTGCCCATATATAGAGCACAATTACTGTACTCTTGTGACTATAGGTCTATTTACACTTACACGTTTTCCATCGTTAAATTTACTCATTGACTATTTTTATCCATTAGATCATACTAAAGAATAATTTTTCAAACGACTTTATAAAATCGAAATGGTGAGCGATATATATAGAATTGAAGGGCGGGTCGTGGTCGGAGCGGACGAGGGGCCGCCGATGTCGGCGTGGGGCGGCTATCATGCGCGGGATTTTAAAACTCCCCCACCCCCACCCACACAAAAAAATAAACGAAAAAGAAAATTGTCGGGATGCGGGTCTAGCTGGCGCCACGTGTCCGCCGCATTCGGAAAGATTCCGATCTCTCTCTCTCTCTCTCTCTCTGTCTCTCTCCAGCAGGACCACGAGGCGAAATCCGATTCCAACTCTGACGCCCGAATCCAGCTTTTCCCCCTCTTTTTTTTTTTCTATAATGGAAAAAAAAAGAAAAGAAAAGTTTTGTTGCGTAGAAATGGGAATCAGCAGCCGCTGATTTTGCTGGACCCCGCGCACGCGCCGACCGTACAATTGTCCTCCTCCAATCCAGAAAGTCTGGGACCGCTCGGTCCACAGCTGATCACCCGTGATCCTCTCCTCGACAGCTCTCCTCAAGTGGGTGTTTGGATGCACGTAAACAGTAAAAAAAAAACGTTTTTCATAAAAAAAATTTTAACTAAAAATTTGGTTTGTCTACGAAGGGATACAAAATGTTTAAAGAAAAGTAACAGTTAATTAAATATAAGCAATTTATATTACTGTAGAGTGAAGAATCCTTTTTTTTTTTTTTTCATATTCAATACATACGAAATATCTAAAGCCGTATAGTATTATGTGTTATTTACTACAGCTTTAGTTAAATTACATACTCGAGTTTTGGAGAACCTGGTCTATAAAACACGGTCCATGCAATAACTTGGCTACGTAACGACATGATGACGTGGCGACTCACAAACGCGACACGCCGCAGGGCTGAAGTTAGTGGATGGTGAGAGAGGTCGGCACGTGCTCATTGGATACAATAATACGCGTCGATATCCGTGGGATCAGTGGGACATCATGCTTACGTAAGCATTTTTTTGCCTACTATATACGGGGGAACTACAACTGCGCCCGGTGTATCCCTACGTCTCATACACCGTATCTTTTTATATTTAATAATTCGTACGTGTTTCAAAATTAAGTTTAAAACTAATTACTTGCATGTTTACTAAGCCTCAAAAATCAAACAAAACTAGTCTTTGACCTGCGTATTACGCAAATACTTTTTAAATTTCTATTTTTGGCGCGTGTGAATTACTTGCCTTTACAATATTGTTACATTTAATTAGGAAAATAGGTGTTCAAAAATTTTAGATTTCGAGGGTGTATGAGATTTATCAATACACCCGGTGCAGGTAATAGTTGTCAGGTCAATAATGGACCCAATTATTATTATAATAATAAAAGCACACGTAAGCGCTTTTGGATGTTGGGGGTTCTATACAATGCTTTTTAAAAGAATAATAACGTAGTTAATTAAAGCATATTTAACCTTTCTAATTTGTGGCCTGTGTTGTCACGTACGATGGCCCCTGCTGATGTGTGTTATACATTATAATATCAGAATATATATATATAACTCGATATTTGAATCATGTGTGCTTAATATTAAGCTTGGACGTGACAAATGATGCTCGGCTTGTGACATTCACATTTGAGGTCCATGATGAAATGTATGCTTGTGCCTTTTTGAGATGCGGAAAGAAAATATCATGTGATTGTGTGACATTTTGGATAAGGAGAGAGAATATGTAACCAAGATACGATTTTTATATGAGTTAATTAAAGGTTTAAAAGGGGAAAAATAAAGGCTAGAAATATAGGTGGGAATTATTAAATTAATTATTGACATGTGGAAAGTAATGGGATTGTAATTAGATGATAAGCATTAGAGCTTCAATGCCTCCACTACTATGCTATTATTCCTAGTGCAAATTGCCACTCCCTAGGGAATTAATTAGGTGAGGGATGTGGCTAGCTAGATTTTTTACTAAGCTCCTTTGGAATGTTTTTAATATGATAACTTAATAGAAATATATATGGGTTTTAATTATTATTATTATTATTATTTTGCATGCATAATTAACCCTTTAAAAAAATTTTTTTTTTTGAGAGAAATGTAGCATGCTACTCATTTCGTTTATTTTCTTTAGAAATAAACTTCGTTGGAAATGTGAAGTAATTAGACTTCGAACTTGGGACCTCGGGTACTAACAACGAAACCTTTTGCCATTTGCGCTGGAGACGGTCGGTATAAACCTTTAAAAATGTGAAATTGAGAAAACATCCTACAATGTATTTGCTTGACTACTACTGAAAATAATAATTAACCTTATTTATGCATGTGCTTTGCAAGGAGTGCATATATTCCCTGCAAAATCAAGGGATATATATGCCAAGGGAATTTTGTAGTTTACTTATGGCAAGATGTATGTACAAATAATCAAGGTTTTCAGGGATACAGGTGCAAATATATAGCACCTTAATTTGCAAGAGTATGCACGCAACCTCATAAAGTTGAAGGGAGAATATTTTTTTTTTTTAAAAAAAAACTATGAAAGAAATGTAAATAAGTATATGAGAAATTTTAGGATGCCAGTGTTGTGAAGGAGCCGACTGATCGAGGGATTACTGAGCACATTTCAAAACCGTATGACTTATGAGCACAGCAAAAACTCGGATTTTACGTAAATAAGAAAAATAATATTTTGAAAACCGAATCAAATAGCGATCCAAAAATATTATTGGGTCAAGTGTCATTGATTCAACCAGCGGATGAACTAGTAGTTGAACCACTGACGTCAACATGACATTATAAATATTTAATTATTATTTTAATTTTATTATATAAAAATATCTATACTAATCTATGAATCTCCAATATCTTACTGTGGCGTTACTTCCTTCTTTCAAAACTGTTTTTTTTCATCTCGCAACCTCCAAAACCTCTCATCTTCAAAACCGTTCCCTCCTTATCTCTCAATAAAACCACAATTGAATGCATATAATTGTACCAAAACTATTCCCTCTCAACTCCCAACCTCCAAAACCCCTCATCTTCCAAAACCGTTCCCTCCTCATCTCCCAATAAAACCACAATTGAATGCATGTACTTCAACAAAATTTTATAGGATTATTGACCTTCCACCTGTTGAATTGAGAGCACAATAGAATAGAATATTCGATTCCTTATAGCTCTACTTCTAGCAGTAGTTTTTTTTTTTTCGTTTTTTACATTTAATTTGTTGTTCGCTTGGAGCTTAGGAAAGCATTTTGGCACATTTATGTTTTTTTTTAATTCATTCTAACTTCTTGAAAAGTTTCCTTTTGTTTCAGAGAGATNGCATGCATCATTCTAAGGATTGTTAGCTGTATGGAAATGCATATCATGCTTTGGTTGTTGATTGGTAAATGTAGGTTGTGGTTGAGATCCTGTTGTATCCGTTGGTACGCCGTGTAAATACAATGGAGACTCTGCCCGAGTGGACAGAGGAACTTTGTATTTGTGGCGGGTCTGTACGTCACGTGGGCCAGGTTGAAAAAAAATGGCACGCTTTCCGCAACTCTGTTTTCAAAAGGCTTTTAAAATCAGCCCCGGGGCGTGACACTTCTTTACATTCATATTTATTTATTTAATTTGTAAATTTTTATTATAATATTTTTTTCCGCTACATCGCGCGGGTCACTACACTAGTACATATTATAGAGGGAAACAAAGTTATAGAAGAAAATAAATTTCAATCATATTCAATGGAGCAACCTAATCCTCAAAATCAGAAAATAAAGACAGCAATGCTATAGAAAGAAGTTTTTTCAGCCCCATTTATAAGAAATTGATTAAATTATCATATAGAAGGAAACATTTCAAGCTGATAATTATTTACCATATATTTTATTATTTTCTTGTAAACTAGTCTCTAGAATATTCTCTCATATGTATATAAATATTTATCCTTAAGAATAATAAAGTGTGAAATCTTTTACCCAATACCTTTGTAATGCATATATTATTATTGTAGTGTCATACTTATTTATAAAATACTGATTTTTAGACCAAATTAAGTAGATACAAAATTTAAGTTTCATTTTTTTTTTATGACTAATCTATGCTGATAGAAAATAAGATCAAGTTAATTTTAAGCCATTAGATTTTAATATGACTTGATCAAAAAAATTTGGTCAATTTGATTAAAATCTGACCAGTTCATCAGTTCGATGGTTGAACCGCCGGTGCAAATGATCAAAACTATTTTTTGATTTATCTGGTTCAAAGGGTTCAACTGAATCACTTTATAAACTACGTCACGGTCGGGCCGATTGGATCGGCGTATTTGACCGGATTTTTAAATCATTGGAAAAAATAACGCGAGAACAAACGTTAAAAAACAAACACCAGAATAGCAAAGCAATAAGCACTAAGAGAGAATATATGAACACAGGATTTACGCGGTTTGGCTAATGGTGTGTCGGTCTATGTTCATGGGCAAAACATTTTCAATGCAATTTTCAATTAATCCACGACACAGTAATATTATACGGAGTAGATTAGATATAAAAATCTCTCTAAGGATCTCTTTTACGTTTCTCTCTCAACTGAGGGTATAACAATGAATCTCTAAACTCAAGAATATAAATTATGAGAGTTTAAAATTCTAAACCCCAAGTTTTATCAGAAAATCCGAATCTTGGATTTACTTCTAATAGTTGATATCCCTTCTTAAAAACCCAATCTAAAATATCTTTGAATCATTTTTAGTCTCAAAGTACAAGATTAGATCAAGTTGAATCAAATCCAACTTATCTTGTCGTTGCAGGTCCGACTACCGGTATTCGAATAGGAATACCGGTACTTGCAATGCCCCAAGCATGTGAAGTACCGATACTCCAGATTGAGTACTAGTACTCAACACAAATTTCAGTTTACACAACTTGATCATGTTTTGAGGATCTTTGGTTCGAGAACCGAAACTAGGTACTTAAAGTTAGGTATCGGTGCGTGACATCCAAAAATCTAAAATATTCGACTTTTTACCAAAATATCGACTCAAAACATGACTTCACATAATACAAGATGTTGAAATATAAAATCATTAAAGCATTTTATTAAAAAAAGGGAAAAAAACAAAATCATGAAAGTAACTAAATCTTTTCCTGGGCTAAAATAATGTTCCTATTTTTAAAGACCAAAATGGTCTCCTAACCTTGAGAGTTGAGAAGAGGCTCACCAATTAATCACAGGTTTTTAGCAGTAGCCGTATAGTGCTAATTAATTAAATTTACCTTCAGCTAATTATATCAATTCCAGAAGGTAAAAATGTAGGGAGACCCCCTTAACTCTATCAAATTTCAAAATTGACTCTCTCAGCTTCAACTTTTTTTTTTCTTTTTTTCTTTTTTTGGTTGGAACCCCGAAACTTTCAACATTTTGCAATTAAGTGATTTTACTTAGATAAATTAGAGAATTTACTGAATTCATCACTGATTTACCAAATTTAATATTTTCAATCATCTTTAGCAAATGAAACCAAAGCAAATTTAGATCTCAAAGGGGCCATTTCAAAATGGCCAATATTTGAGGGGATCTTCACAAACATATTTTCATCATTCTAGAATTATCCCTTAACTAATCACCGTTTATATGAGGATATATGGTTTTTGGTTCATTACTATGACCAAACATTACAATATATATCTGGTACACTATATATAACTTCAAACTTTTTATCTACAATTATAATTTCAAAATGTTGAAAATGCTTTTTTTTTTTTTTTTGGGTGGAGGGGAGGAAAAATGATTGATTATATAGTTCATAGATGCCCGCGACTCCAAAGATATGACAACAATATAAAGTCTAGAATGAAAGGTGATCGATCATATATATTTAATGCATAAGAAGTTAAATCCACGTGTTGGACTACGTACGTACATGCATCTATTAGCTTCTTTTTTTTTTTTTGAAGTCATAAAAAATTGATTCTTGGTTGTTGCTCTTCACTAGCTAGTGTGATGTACTAGCTAGTCACGTTGTTTGGCTAATATTTTAAAAGCTATATATATATATATATATAGAGAGAGAGAGAGAGAGAGAGAGAGAGAGAGAGAGAGAGTTTTGCTAGAATACTATCGGTATTAAATCGAGCCGTTTACTACCGATTTGTTTTCAATGATAGAGCTGCCAAATCGACGATCGGCATCTTTGAACATGATCTAGACCATTTAAATTATCTAGAAATCAAATTTCATGATTTTTTGACATCACTAACTAAACGATCAAAGGGTCACAAAATCTATAATTTTAATGATCGATATGGTGCGTTTGTTCGTTTAACGGTGTAGAAGAGTTCAAATCAACTAAATTTTTGTTAGAAAATTCTTTAAACTATTTAAAATAAGATCTAGACTCTAGATTTCAAATATAAAAATTGTATCATCACTTTTTGAAGGATATTCATCTCCAGCCATTCATTTTTCTGTTCACTTGATGGAGAAGAGAACAATATCAAAAATGTGTGAAATTTGATTTCCAGATAGTTTAATAGTTTAGATCGTGTTTAACGGTGCCGATCATCAATTTGGAAGCTCTATCATCGAAAACAAAGCGGTAGTAAACCGAGCCGTTTACTACCGATAGTATTCTAGCAAAACTCTATATATATATATATATATATATATATATATATATATAGGGTCCGATTACTATACTATTATGAGTACGATCGTCCTCATACTCATAAGTTGTTTCGATGATAGAGCTTCCGAATTGACGATTCACACCGTTAAACGTTATTTACAGCATTTAAAACTTCTAGAAATCAAATTTTATAATTTTTCGACATCATTTACCTTACGATCAAGATGTCACAAATTTGACAATTTTTAACAGCCGGTATAGGATACTTGGTAGTTTAACGGTGTAAAAGAATCAAAATTTATTGAATTTTTGATAGAAAATTCTATTCACTACATAGATAAAGATCAATAACTCCGATCTTGAATTGAAGGATCTGATCATACTTTTTTATAACGTCGTTCGATTTTGACCGTTCATTTTATGCCCACTTGATGGACTTTATTATGATTTCGAAAATTTACGAAATTTATTTTCTAAAAGTTTCAAATACTCTAGATCATATTTAACGGAGTGGATCGTCGATTCGGAAGCTCCATCATTGAAAACAACTTATGAGTACGAGGGCTCCAATACTCATAATAGTATAGTAGCCATGTCCTATACCATTCTCAATGCTTGGTGTAAAAGAAAGTGAAATAAAAAATCATATTTATTCTGAATCTACACGTATCCTTCTATTGAGGGCGAATATTATATACTTTCGATATATGATTACTCCAAACCAAGTACTTGTAGCTGGAATCATTGAACGTGAAGAGGATCATGATGAAGACAAACGATTAAGAACAAGATTATAATATTTATTAAACAAGTATAATAATGCTATGCGTAATTAATTGGAGAAGTAAATGACAAGAGAATTCAGACGCTGATAATTGTTGCGTGAAAGATTAATCTAATAGAAAAATAGTCTACAAATAATCTTAGCATCTTTGCCCAAAACTAAGGAGAAGCACGCCACTGCGGAGAGTAATTAAAAAGTTGATCTCTTACAAGAGAAAGAGTTTACAACTTAATACTGATACCATGTTATGTAAAAGATCAATTTAATTGGAAATAAATTAGAAATAGACTGAACAAGAACAATATTATAAAAAAGGAACTAATAAACTCTACTGTATTGTACTTTAATTAGTATTATTTTCGTTTGCTATAGTGTACCTTTTTTTTTTTTTTTCGTTTCCAAAGACACCATTGCATTAATAAATTTTATCAATTTCTACACTATATGTCAAATTTATCTCTGTTTAGGCTAAAATATAGAAAATCACATGAAAATATCTTTTTTTTTTTTTAATTTTTCTCCCCCACATTCAAAAAAATCTATATTTTACCTTTTTTAAAATTCAGAAAATTTTTTAGGGGTTATGGCATTAATGAAGAGGGTGAAATGACTAAATTGCTCTTATTTGTTTTATTAAAAAATATTTGTTTTATATATTTCTAATATTTTAAGGGTATTTTCGGTATAAATTACAAAACAATAAAATTTCGGAATAATTGTTTTTAAAAATGGAATAAATAGTGACATAACCTTGGCGGAGGTACATCAACTTGAAATTTTAAAGGGGTAAATATATATATATTTTTTTGAGATAGGTAGCATGCTATCCGCTTTGTTTATTTCATTTAGAAATAAACTTAGCTGGAAATGTGAATTAACTAGAATTCAAACTTGGGACCTCGGATATCAACCACCAAACTCTTTGCCACTTGCTCCAGAGACAGCCAGTAAGGGGTAAAATATAGGTTTCTAAAAGTTAAGGAGGAAATGTGAAAAGGCGAATATTTATAAAGTGTTTTCTATAATTCAGCCCTTTATTTTTCTACCTTGTACTATTTTTTTTGTATAGATATCACTAAACTATTTCTTTCTTGCCAATTTCTACACTATAACAACTATTATTTTAAATAAAATATAATAACTTTATTAAGATACACAAGTTAAATAGTAAAAAAAATATAAAATAAATTATCATGATAAGCTTATTACAAGTTTCTAATGAGTTATTTTAATTATAGTTTTGTTATTTTAATGTATTTTATTACTCTTATATCAAAATGAGTTGAATATATACTCTGCCACTTTAACCAGTATTTTTTTAACACTATTTATGTAAAATTATAGGTTTGTTTATTATGTAGAATTGAAAAAAGAATAATTTAGTGATGAACTTGAAAAAAAAAAAGCACAATATATAAAAATTTTAAAAAATATAAAGTATAGTATAGTTATTGAAATTGAACTGAATTTTCAAGCCGTTGACTGAGTCAAACGTTGGCCGAATCAAAATTCCTCTGATTTGCGGTTCGGCTCTTTGAATGACCCCTGACAACGTGATCAGATGATAGGTTGAGGAAGGATCGGCTCAACCAGATTCTTCCTCAAAATGTAAAATGAAATGAACTCAGAAGCTTAAAAGCGAATTTGGTTGAAACTATAGCCGCACTAATTATATTTCGTTAATTGAGGAGAAGAATGTTACAAGAATTGCAGAGCACTAAGGCTCGAATTATAGATAACTAAAAACTACAGCCTGCTCTTAGAAAAATAGTAAATGCTGGAAATAGAAAGAAATATAAAAATAGCAGTCCTCTATGAAAAAAGATTCTACTGCAGACAATTTTTTGCTATTTATAGAATTTCTGCCAATTTTAAATTAGCCTGCGGTTATTTGATGATTTGTTTCGTGGTGATTGCTCTAGCCACTTTCTTGTTGGTTACGAAATCGCTCCCACACGTTTTCAACCATTCCTGCCCAAAACTCATTCGTCTTTTGGCGTTTCTTTTTCGGCTCCTAATGCACAATGTGCCCTTTTTCTTATTCGTCCACATGAGCCAAACACATGAGTCGAGCAGACTACCAGCAAGCACTATTTTTCTTGCGCTACAATCGCCCTTTGGTATTCTTCCAAACGAACATTCCGATGACCAACGGTGTTGAATCTACGGCTCTGATCAACCATATCCACTAGCCCTAACTTCTCATTTCACATTTAATGTCACCGTCATCATTTAAATCTCTTTCAATCGCAAATCCTTTTGTATTCTTCAGAACTCTTCATCTCCTCAATCATCTTTTATGTCACGCCTCGAGACCACCACTTTAGCCGGTTCGAGCACGCATACAGCCCGCCGAACGGATAGAGTTTTTTCTGTACATCCAAGGCATCACAATCAATACAATTCAAGAGCTCCCATCCAGGAACAGAATTCATACACAGATTATATACAAGGAGGGCATCAGAAATATAAACAACTACGCTATTATAAGCATTCACTTTACATTCACATTATATTTACATTCTTCCAAACATAATCAACTTTATTACAATTTTGTTTCTTTCTTTTCTATACCCTAAGCTACACTGACCCAGGGTACATCTATCTTTGGTCACAATGTGGTAGGGCGCTATCTATCGAGCTACGCCATTTTCTTGTGCCGCAGCGCCGCTCACGTGTGGACCTGAAAAACATGGGGGTGAGAACTATAAACATAGTTCCCAGTGGGTACGGCCACCCAAGGGAAGAGGTCAACCCATCAGATACAAAGAAGACAACATAAGCAGGTTAATCTAATATATAAATATATATCCATAAATGCATATAACTTTACGATATGCAAATAGTATCATAATGCTTATGCCTCAATCAAATGCAATAATGAAATCCATGCAAGTAGATATTCTTCCTCTACTTTCTATTTCACAATCTATTACATATCCAATCCGCTCCTAAGGTTCTTTTACCATAGCCAAGTTACACTGCCCGACTCGATTTTGAGTCAATCATCAGCGGACTACCGCTCTTGCTCAGGCTTGAGAAGAGGAACATGTCGTGCACCTTAGCCTTCAATCCACTCAACAGGTGAGGGATATACCACAAGCACCTTCGAAATCAAGGTGCCCGACGGGCGGTGAAAAAGCTGTGTACACCTGCCCGCGGTCAGGAATCCCCCGGTGGGAGAGGAACATGCCACATACACCCGTAGCCGCGATCCCCGATAGGGAGAGGAACATGCCACATACACCCTGGCGCATGAAAATTCTTCCAGTGGGAGAGGAACATGCCACATGCACCCATGGCCAAGAATCTTTCACAGTTACAACCCTCGAAGTTCTTGCGGTAGGAGAGGAACATGCCACATGCACCCACGGCCAAGAACTATCGACGGTCACAAGTCTTGGAATTCCGAAATCCACTTTCCAAGTCTAAAGGGTTCATCATTTATCCTAAGTTGTCAACTTCTCTAGGTTCATAGTCACACGTCCAAGTGGTTATCCTACCACTATGTTTTTCAACCTATATTTAATAACACTAGGTTCAATACCACTATATTTCATAACCTAGGCTCAACAACACTAGGTACTAGGTCCTATGTTCTTCCTACCTAGGTTCACTCGACTCTAGATTTAATGACATTCCAATCAAAGTGGTCATCCTAGCACTATGTTTTCCAACCTATGTTCAATGATACTACATTCAATACCCAATCATATTCTTTCATATCCTAGTTATCCACACCTAGGATTCATGATTTCATGATATCTAGTCCTTGATTTCTTACTTGTCGAATTCTCTAATTTTTCTAGAGTTTACCGACCTATGTTCATCATCCACANATAATCTTTAAAATTTGAGTATAAGACTTTTAAATTCAAAATCAAGAATGTTAACCTTAATCTAGATAGTTTAAAGTATTTTCTATCAAAATTTGAAGAAATTTAGATTCTTCTACATCGTTAGATTCCAAACTAGTCATAGTAGCCATTGAAAATTGACAAGTTTGAAATGGTTTGATCATAAAGTAAACTATGTCGAAAAAATATAAAATTTTATTTCTAAAAAACTTTAAATATCCTAGATCAGTTTTAACAGTGTGGATCGTTGATTTGAATAACCAAAAATCGAAAACGAGACTATAGTACCAGAGCCCTGATACTATAGATAGTATAGGAGATTAGCTCTATATATATGTAGTCCGGCTGGGATACAATCGATAGCACAAAGCATTTGTGCTATCAAGTTTTTTGCCGTTAGATTTACCTCTTTTATCACTTTCATCCGCTCGATTATACTATTCAACTAACCACCCACTCAACCTTAGGGGGCCCACATTATTCTAATCATACATCTTTTAATCTAAGGGCGGAAAACTTAATAGCACCAAGTCATTGGTGCTATTAATAGTATTCCAGCCCCTCTCTCTTTCTCTCTCTCTCTCTCTCTCTATATATGTCTCTACATGCCTATTGTTCTTGTCCAATGATAGGTAATTTCATCTAGTAACAAATAATTCAAATATCCATATTTATCATATACAACCTACTATTATATATATGCATCAATAATTAATATCATACTTTACTCTTTTGACATGAAAGCGATCAAGTCATTTTGGTGAAGCACAATCCACCTCACAACGCTTCCGATTGCTTGTAGGCACTTGCAATCGGACTCTCGTGGCCAACGACGCCCGATTTGGCTCGTTACTGGAAGTTGATCACCGAATGCTCGTCGATTTCGAAATCAAAGTTGTCTAGGGCTCTCCTCTAAACTTCAATTAGAGAACTAGAGGATCAATTTGGTTCATAACCTCAAAACCCCAAAACCCCCAATTCTAACCCTAGATTCCAATTTCTCCAAAAATACCTCAAAATTCATGGAGAAATCTTGATTAAATAAATGGAGAATCATCTAGGAAACTAGAAATCTCGATTTCAAGGGATTTAAAAAAACCCTAAACTTTAAATCCCGAAAACTCACCATGGCCTCAAGTCCACCAAGCTCCCACACGCGCACGAGCTCGATTCACCATTCTCTACGCGTTCCCGAGCTCAAACCCCACCAAAACCCCAACATTGGGAGAGATTTAAAAGGGGAAGAGAGGAGATTGTGAGGGAGAGGGAGAGCTTCTCTCTCTTTCTCACCATGCGTGTGTGTGTGTTCGGCTGAGGGAAAAGAAGGAGAGGGTCCCATATAAAGCCCCCCAAATTACCAAAATACCCCTTGAACTGGGCTGTCAGCACGCGTAGGTTTTGGAACTTGCTTCATGTTTCGAAACCTAGCTCAATTTTCGTGCAGTGCAGTCAAGTTCCGGAACTTGGGTTCAAGTTCCGGAACCCAAAAGTCCTTAGCTCAAAACGCAATTTTTAAAAATTCTCGTTTTCGCTCCTTGAAGCTCTAATGCACTTCTAATCATTCTAAAACCCTCAAATCTCATTTTTGAGCATGTTTAAATTGCTTCTCAATTGTACTTTATCCAATTGGCCCAAGTTTAGTATAATGCTTCAAAACTTAGTACCTTACATTTTAAACTTCTAAGTTCTCTTCTTTTTTCTTCCATCTAACTTCTTCGGCCTATTACTTTCTTTTTCTAATGGCCCCTACTCGATTTCCTTTTTTCTCAAACCTTTAAGATTGATTATTACTTTCTTAAACCATCTGGCGAAGATCCTTCTCTCTTCATCTTGAGTCCTTCCTTCGTAGAAAACACTAACAAAAACACTTTCCTTTTCAGCTGAAGGCATATCCTTAACAGCGGACACTACTTATCTTCAGTCCTAATCTTCTTCTAAATCTCTAAGAAGAAGTCTACAAACTTGGCTTATGACCTTTGATGCCTACATCGCCTGACTCAACCGAGTCTAGAAAGTTTATGATGTCCTATAGCAAGAGGTTGGGATCTTTGAGGCGATCCAACTTAGGGGTGCATCCTCAAGTTGACAATCTCCTCTTTGCTTCTGCCTTAAGTTTTTGATTTTGGCTTCAAATACTTTCTTCTTCAGATCAGAACCTTTCACTCCAATCATGTTTGATATGGCCGGCATCACCGATATTTGCATGCATGGCACCATCATCTCTGACTCTTAATCTTGATGGTCCTGCTAAGTTCGACGCGAATTTGGACCGAAAAATGAATCTTGCCTATACTAAATTCATGAAGAGATTCTCTTATCGCGGTCGAACGTCCTAAAATCCAGTACGTAAGGAGGATTACATCGCCTTCCTTTTATGCTAGTTATGCCATAGTTCCTTTCACACCCAATCTCATAACATCAACCGGGATTTTGTCTCAATTGCCGTCGCTTTAATGAACGGTTTTTGATTAATGGTGAAAAACTTTCTCTCGGTTCTTACTTTCTCTCTTTCTTGCACCAAGAGATTTTTGAGTCAATCAAGCCACTGCACAAGAAGAAAAGCGGCGCTATCATTAGTTCTAGCTGTAGGGTCTTTCGGTTTCTTCAAAGCTGCCTCCAGCTATATTTTCCTTTCTTTGTCGTGCTTTTCTCTTCCAAGTTCACTTCAACAATGCAACACCCATGAACTAGCACTCAGTTGCCCATAACCATTCACCTCAGGTTAACCCTCAGACTTCTCAACTTATTTTTGAGTTTTTTTATTCAGAAGAAAGCCGAGGTGAATAGTTCTGGGCCCCTTTCAGACCACGATTAATTGGTCCTTACTGGTTCAGAGAGCATTTTGAATATATCCATAACCAGATGGACTTACCAGAAGTCTCTAATCATATCGAGGTGTGGTACTCTTTTCTGGCAGCATGAGATCTCTATATCGAGATTGAAGCTTGCGTTGAGCATGGTAGTTTATATTACGGATTTTAAATTGGCTGGGGTCACAGGAG
>NC_033621.1:15219359-15284041 GCF_001540865.1 Ananas comosus
ACCTTTCCGTGAAGTAAGTCGGAGTCTTGAAAGTTTAAGGAAGAAAAGACGAAGATCGAAGACTTAAAGACGCAAAACATGAATCCACAATGCTCAGTAAGTTTAAATAATATTGATGATGATTTTGATTATCTACATATGTTTGGAAGACATTATAATAGAGAAAAATTGATTTAAAATATAAAAATTAAGTTTTTCAAGTTTCAGGCTACGAATCCTGTTGGAAGGTCCAGAACCTGCAAGCCTTCTTGGCTGGTAGGTTATCAAGGTTAGGACCTTGGCAGGCAAGGTCCGAACTTTCAAGGTCCAGGCGCTGCATTTAAGGTCCGGAACCTGAACTCGACACAGATTTTTTAAATTCAGTTTTTCAATTCTAATCTGATTCTAATTGCTTCCAAACCTATAAATAACATGTGGGAGTGTCTCTAAAATGTGGTTAAGCATATTTTATCTTTTAAAAACCCTAAAAGCTTGTAGGTAGCCGTCCTTCTCATCTTCTATAATAAACTTCTCTCAAATTGATTCTTAGTGCCATAATTCTTGATGTTCTTCTAGAATTAATTTGAGAATTGCTTAGAGATTATTCCCACAGATCTTTAATAATATTTTAAGTAATAAATCATCACAAACCGTATTGTTCTTGCTCCGGACAGAGTGTGCCCGTGAATTCGAGTGTGCGTCGTGGATTCGGCGTGATCAAGGTTTCATGGATCCAGGACATGGGGTGTGGACAACCCGGCAGCGTGCGCGAGATCCGTGTGAGTTAAAAGAAAGGTTAAGCCCATGGATTGGTAATAACTTTGTAACATTTTATTTTTTAGTGGATTGTTATCGCGTGTTGGTCCCATGGATTTTTTACTCCTGGTTGGAGTTTTTTCACGTAAATCTTGGTGTCCTATTTGATTTTTCGCATTTATTTTTATTGCACCGAATTTGTGTTTTTGACCGTTATATACCTATTCATGCCCCTTTAGGTAATTGATAGTATCTAGATAGATTCTAGGGTTTTCCATAACCTACAATTGGTATCAGAGATAGATCTAGATTTATCTATCATTATGGGTAAAGTGGTAACATTAATTGACTTCCGCTTTTTGATAACACAAACTATGCTTATTAGAAGGTTCGCATGAGAGCTTTTCTAATAGCCATTGACGTGCAGCTTTGGCAATCTATTGAGTTTGGATGGGAACATCCTACTGAAAAGGTCGATAATGTTGATGCTCCAAAACCTCGGAATAAATAGAGTAAGGAAGAGAGATTTATCTTCTTACAATGGAAGGGGAATTAATGCTTTATTTAATGTTTTATCTCAAACTGAGTTTTCACACGTCTCGACGTGTGAAATGGCGAAGGAGATTTGAGATACTCTCTAAGTTACGCATAAAGAAACTAGCTTGGTAAAAGTCCAAAAATTACAAATGCTAACAAGTAAATTTGATTCAATTTGTATAGACGAACATGAGACCTTTGCCGAGTACTATACTCGTCTTCAAGACATAATTAATACATGCGCGAAGTTGGGAAAGAAAATCTCAGAGCCCAAAGTTGTAAAAAAAATTTTGAGAACTCTTCCGGAAAGTTTCATTCGAAGGTTGCGGCAATTGAAACCGTAAAACATCCGGATGATTTGAAAGTTGAGAATGTCACGCCCCGGGGCCGATTTTGAAAGCCTTTTTATAATGAATACAATATTTTAAATTAGAGTTGTAGAAAGCGTGCCTTTTTTTTTGAATTCAGTCTGGCCCATGTGACGTACAAATCCGCCACAAATACAAAGTTTCTCTGGCCACACGGACATAGTCTCCTTTATATTTGCACGGCGTACCAACAACAACATTAGGATCACAACAACAAACTACATTTACCAATCCACAAGCACTTCATGCAATACATTTTCATACAGCTAGCGATTCGTAGAGATGATGCATGCCTCTAAACACTCCTTAGACACTGGATGATGGGATACACAATACAACATTCATCCTATTAAAAAGTGCTCCCCATCCAGAAGCTTTATTTTTAAACTCTATTTGATCATCCATAAAATCATTTGAAAATATTTTTAAAACTGTTTCCTACTCGGAAACTCCATTTTGAAAATCGACTACCTCGAGGGGTAGAAAAACCACAATGCATAAATACGTAAAACTAAAACCAAAGAACCATAAATCTCCAATTGAAAGCATCATAGGAAAACATCAACTCAAACCAGTTCACGAACATTCAAACAGTAATAGTGATCATCTAACTGAACCATTTAATTAATTAAATTACTAAGCCGGAAATGAAACATAACCAGGGTGACGATCGTTACTGCAGTTTAGCTAGAACATCCTCCCATTGTGCCAAAAGCTAACTCCCTGCCCGAGCCACCTGGGAAAATGAGGGAGTGAGAAACCACAATCAAGGTTTTCCAATAGGTACGACAGAGCCACGAAGACAAATCGTATTCATGAAAAATAAAGGAGATAGAACAACAGGTATGTATATGGCATGATATAAGAACAACTATAGTAGCTATAACAACAGATATAATAGAGAGCAAATAATAAAAACTGCTACTGTAAGGAATACAATACTGAGCATGCCTCAAGGTAATCAAACCAAAACTGTACCCAATCTGGTGCTTGCTATATTGGTCCGCAGACCTCAAGCGTTGCCTGTCACAATGCCTGCACCGACCTGATTCATGCATCCACTAGACGACCCATTCGGATAAGTACACCCCTGGTCGGTGGTCAAACCGACCTGGTGTCATTGAATACACCCAAGTGCTATGACTAGATCATGCTGATATGCTCGATGCGAAAACCGGCAGAAAGCCGGTGGCTTGGCCGAAGCCAGATACAATGGCGTACAACGCCGAACCACGATCAACTAGATCGAAACACACGACAAAGTAGTCGATGTATTGCCTGGACCCAAGGTCCACAGATATACAACATTTGCAAGCCTGCTCTACATGTCTATCATCAACTATTATCATGCAATCAATAAGGTATAGATGAACGAACGATAAACAAAATTAACCGACATGTAGAGACTACGATACTGATATAGAAGAACAGAGGAAAGCGAAACGATCTCACCGACTACTAACTCGAAACACCCACCTGTCACTATTGCGTCGGCAACCTGGGTGTGCAGCAAGTCAACCGGACCTACGAGGATCCACCGAGTCAGTATCCAACCCATCAAACCAAATAACCAACTCACGAACCACACATAAATCCCCGTAATCGATTTTCTAAAACTGATCACCGTAACTCGTCGGAAGTTCCGAAAATTACACCGAGACGCCGTCGGAACCCACTAAGTCCTGAAACAAACCGACTCGTGCCACGAGTCACCGGCTATCACAAAACACATCGATTTGGATGTCTTGATAGCAAACACAAGATTACACGACCAAACAATTATCGGCAGATAATTGTTCGGATCCGGCTTCCCGGAAGTGTCAGTTTTGACATCGGAACCCACCGTCGCTCACCCATCATCACCGAACTCATGATACGATGATGGTGACCAGCCGACAAGGCTCAGCGACAACTCTCAGGGCAAACAAATACCGTCGGATGAAATGTGAACTGAAACAGCGTTCCGCCGGCGAATTTTGCCGAAAAAAGCACCGAAATCGATATTCGATTTCTGCAAAGGCTAACGGACCTTGGACGATCAATCCAGAGGTCACCTACCACATAAACATACTGCCCATAGTAGCCACAAGATGCAAAATTGCATAAAAATCCCTACATTTACATAAAATCCTATTATTTTATGTAAATAGGGCGGTTTTGTGACTCGTTACCGCAAACCGAGGGTTTCCAAGGTCAGCCAAGACACGTACTGACAGGACTTGACATGTCGGAGGGCGTGCTCATGACCCAGAGCACAATGGCTCACTGTGGGAGACACGGGAACGACCCAAAAATCTACAAACTGCGTGCACTCAGGGTAAACCGTGCCCAACAAGCCGATTCGGAATCTGTTGATCCAAAGTGAGGTGAGCATTGTGATCAATACTGACCAGCGATCACCGTGCTCACCTCTGGAGGTATCGGAACAGTCTTAGATCGCCGAGAAAATAAGCACAAACCCAAAACTATGCACAAATAGCACAAAATAAGCTCACCGGGTAGAGAGGGCTCGGATCTGGCCAGCGGTGGCTCGGCGGCGGGCGTGCCGGTGACAGGAGGGTGCTGCCGGTGAAGGGAGGTCGCCGCTCACGTGAGTCACCGGCGGGAGGCAGTTGGAGGGGCGGGCGGCGATGCTCTAGCCGACATGAGAAGAGGGAAGCTCGGGCTCGTCTTCTCCTGCGACGGCGACCTGGGGGCGACGCCGATCAGCGGCGAGGGTCCCTCGGGGTCCCAAGGAGGAGAAAGGAGGCGGCGGGCGACGGCGGTGGTGGCCCGCAGCTCAGGCGTGGCCGCCCGAGCTTGGCTAGGTGTGAGGGTCGCCGGAGCTGCGCCCTATGCGTTCGGCGGTGGCGGCGACCACTCCAGCAGGAGGCGGGGGTGCCGGAGGGCCGCGAGGGAGGTCGCGGGTGCAGCTCTGGGCGGGGGCGGCGACGGTGCGGGAGGGGTTGCGAGCTCAGCTCAGCCCGAGCTCGCCTAGGGAGCCCGCAGGGTGGCTGCAGCATGGCGGCGGCGCTTGGCGACGGCGACAGTCGACGGGGGAGGTCGCCGGGGCTCCAGAGGAGAAGCCAGGGGTGGCCTCAGGCGGCGGCGGCGCGAGGGAAGGGAGCTGAAGCTCCCTCGGCCGGAGCTGGCCAACTAGGCCACAAGGTGGCTGCAGTGCGGCGGCAGCGACCGGCCGGGGGAGGTCGCCGGAGCTCAGGGGTGACGCTGGAGAGGGGCCAAAGGGAGGGAAGTGTCCAGCACCACCTTCGGCCAAAGAAGACATGGAGGGAAGCGGTGGAGGAGAAGAAAAAGAAAGAGGATGTGGCTAAGGCTGCGGCTGCTGGCCGGGGCTCTGTCGGCGGCGGCCGAGGCTCGGTCGACGACGGTCGGGAGGCGCACGGCGCACGAGGTGAGGTGGAATAGGCGGCTGGGAGTCAGCTCGGGGCTAGGGTTAGGGTTTGCACCATGCAAACCCTAAATGGGCTGTATATACATAAGGTGTAATTGTGTATAAAGTCCACCAAACTCGAATATTTAGAACCGAGTCTCTCACAACGCAAGTAAAACGTGCGAACATACCCTCAAGTTCAATTTCATGCAAAACGGTACATAAAATGTAGGGCTTATCGCAAAATTATCGTTTTGCCATCTATGACCCCCTTGATCAACGCGCGATATCAGGAGATCCGTCCGCCAGATTTGCAAACGGATGGCACTAGTGCATTCAGCACGGCTGAAACAACAAATTCATGATTTTGTTTCGCCTGGTTTGGTCGCAGATTCGCGACGAAACCCATCATCTCTCCCCAATAGGCAAAATCACGCACAAATACATAGAATGCATGTGTCTCTAGTTTTCTCGAAAACTGTGCATCAAACCTGAAATCCGTCAACGCCAATGGTTACAGAATAGTCGGGCTATTGAAAACGAGCTATTGGATCGCTATGAACGGAGTCCGATACACACCAGAAGCCATCTCTCCTCATTGGCCTCTCCGAAAATCCGGGTTTCTATGGTTTAGGTGTAGCTATTTTTAACTTCTAAAATCAATACAAATTCTTTTTTTTTATTTTTCTTATATACATGAACTATATTAGCAAGCCAATCAACCTAACGAGCCGCTCTAATAAATCCGACTCTCAAATGATTTTTTCAATTTTATTTTTGATTTCAAGTATAATACTCGGCTCAAACCAACAAGCCGATTGTTTAAAAGGCCTAAATCCTTTTTTTTTTAAGGATCCTTTGTTCTACATTCTCTCGATTGAGTCTTAGCATCATTTCATAACTCCATATGAAACAATTCTTGTATTGCTTTAACAAACCACTTTCTCTTGGTGGTCCGCGAAAAGCTTAGTATTGATAAGGATCATTCAATTATCATCATCCGACCCTAGATTAAATTCTATTAGAGGGTCTTGAACCTCTAATTTCTTCTCGCCCATTTTGGTTGGCCATTCTTCAAATTTTCTCGCCTTCTTATCATAGGCCTTAGTAGTACTAGCCGAATCATGAAACTCATCGGCCTCTATGGTTGGCTCTTCATTCCGAAGTTCCATCAAAGCCTCGGCTCCCCTAACTGCTCGTGCTCCATTTTAACCAAGCTGGCGGCACCTCACTTGTCACCGAAACTCTGCTTCATTTTGGACAATCACCTGTACTCCATCTTCAGTGATCCGGGCAAATAACACCTTTTGCTAGATCTGCCTCGGCTTAATTAACATGACCAATGCTTCCCTTACATTAATCATCTGTGGTCTCCATTCGGCTGTAATCTATTCCTCGTGATCTCCAACCTATTGGAACAACTTTTCACGTAGGGTCAAAAAAACACATTCATTGGCGTGAATCCAATCACGCCCAAGTAACAAGTTGTAGTGGCTTTTGGCGTCCCCCACAGAAAAATCCTTGCTTAGAGTTTTCGACCCTGTCGTCAACTCGGCCATCAAAATTCCTCACGCTTTTTGACCGTTACTTGTAAAATCAGTCATTGTCATGTCGATAGGCTTCAAGTCAACCTCATCTTTGCCTAACTTTTTGAAAAATGAAGTTGGCACTAGAATCACCATAACTCCTACATCCACAATTACTCGGCTGACTGGTCATCCTTCGATCAAGGCCTTTATAAATAATGGCCTTACAAACACTACAAGAAAATATAGTATTGGTGGCAAAAATAAGATGGTGACAAAATTTATTGCCACTGTATAGTTATCTATGGTGGCGATAGAAAAAATCACCACTAATTAATTAATTTAAAGTGGCGATACTGGTTTTACCACTAAATGAATATTTTGTCGCCACTATTTGGTTATCTATAATGGCGATAAAAAAAATTGTCACAAATTAATTAATTTAAAGTGGCGATACTGGTTTTACCACTAAATGAATATTTTGTCGCCACTATTTGGTTATCTATAATGGCGATAAAAAAAATTGTCACAAATTAATTAATTTAAAGTGGCGATAAATATTTGCCACAAAATGAAACACATTTAGTGGCAACAAATATTTGCCATTAAATGATATATTTAGTGGCGACTAATATTTGCCATCAATTGTCTCCTTTAGTGGCGACAAATATTTGCCGCCTAAAGTTGAACATTGGTGGCAATAAGTAGTTGCCACCAAATCCTAGCAATTGGTGGCGACATTTTGTCGCCGCTAAATGATACCCTTTCGTGGTGACTTTTGTCGCCACAAAAAATTACATTTAAAGTGGCAACGGCAACATGTGGCGACAACTTTTGTCGCCATTATAGACATTTGGTGGTGATATTTTGTATATTCGGTGGCCACTATAGTCGCCACCGAATGATAGTTATCTTGTAGTGAAACCTATTCTGAGGAGCTGAAAGTTTCTCAAAGATCACCTTGTCGGTTCTGTCTGTACTCTCCAGTTGAAGCTGAGCCACTTGCAACTCCTCTTCATATTGAGGCTGCCCCTACCGCTACTTGAAATGGCATCGACAGAGCATACAGCATATTTACTCAAGTCAATTTTCTTTCGACCAATTTCTCTTCGGTCCTAGCTTTCTTCTCTTTAGACTTTTTTATTTTTTCGCCAAGAATTCTTCTTCTCGAGTTGTCTCTCTTAGCTAGCCACCTTTTTCTTTTCATGGCGGCTTTTAAGGAAGTAATCTTCTCCTCCAACTTTCTTCTAAGATCCTCCTTTGTCTGCTTCAATGTCGTAGGCCGAACAACCTGTGATTTCAATCAAGGCAGTGCGGATGAACCACTTGCCTCATGATTGTTCTTTATGGGCCTCCATGGATGCTGATATGCCAGCCGTCTTTAGATGTTCGGTCGCAACCCCTTGGCTTCATTCCAATCTCCGGCTTGCATTCTTTGTTGCTGCCTTTTTTTAGTTTTCATCATGACCGGCCCATACTATTGGGTTGGTCCTCTAGCAACATACACTGATCAACTGGCACATTTGTTGACATCTTCACAATCCTCAAATATTTTTTTAATATTTTTCTCTTTTGCCACGGATTTAGCCATGGCTAAATCCCCAGCTCATTTACCAATCTTCGACCGAGTGTCTCAATTGCATTCTTGGTTATCCCCTCAAATTCAGGATCAACTCTCGACCTTATTGTTTGGTACCTTATTGGCCGATAGCCTTGATTCTATTGCGGATTACCGAAAATTTGCCTCTCAAGGTTTTTTCAGTTATCATCATCATTTTTATTGCAAAATTCTTTTATTACTCTTTTAATCAGCCACTCCAGATCAGAATCCACATTTTCATTGGATCCCTCTTCTAATTACTTATCAGAATCAATTTCTCCAACCGAAAGGTTCCCCCACTCTTCAGGATATACTAGGGACTCTTGCCATTCTTCGGTTATTTTCTTCTCTTTGATAATCACTTCCCAGTCTTTCCTCTTTATTTTGGCCTTGCATTTCATACAGAGCCGAATCTTTCTTCTCGCCACTCCTACAACCTCTTGGAACTCCTTTTCCTGCCGCATTGGCTTTTTTTCCTTATTATCCACTATATTGACCTGCGCAGAAGAAGTATTCTTATCAATTTGTATCTTATTTCTATTTTCTTGAACGGCAAAAAATCAGTCGACCCTTATTGATTTCTTTTTGAATTCGTCTTTTAAAGATTGTACTATCGTTTCTTTTATGCTTTAGGAATTGTGCCAGTTACCATACTTCCTTCTTTCGAACTCTTTATTCGAAGGTAAAATTTGCTCTTCTTGAAGTTTGATTCTTCCATCTTCATATAAACAGTCAAAAATTTAATCAGTCTTTACTATATGAAAAGAATAAGTAGAAGCCGAGACTCAAGCTCTAGCCTTGTTGGTCTTCGTCGGCTTTAAGAATGAACATTTATACAACTGACGATTTTTTATCATCTCAGCCACATAAACTTTGGCTTCATCTACTGATTTTTCGCTTTCACTCGATTGACTTAGCACTTCTTGAGTCAAAGCTTCTTCTACAAACGAGACATTTTTTCTTTTCCTCTATTCCAATTTTTGCCTCGCCTCTAGAATACCAAAATTGAAAAGATTTGAGAAGTATCAATTTTCAAAATGATCTTTTATTTTAAAATGGAGGCCACTGAAGGTCATCTTTGCAAACTCAATCATTAAAGTTGATCTAGAGTATTTAAAGTCTAGAAACTAAATTTCATAATTTATAAATTTTTTTGCATAATGATCAAAGGATCGCAAAATCGATAATTTTTTATGACCTATATGAGTCATTTGCTTATTTAACGGTGTAGAGCAATCCAAACTATTTGAACTTTTAATAGAAAACTAGTGAAGGCCCGCGCTTCGTGGCGGAAAATTTACGCAATACCTAAAATATTTTCAAATTTTTATTTTTTTTAATTTTCAAATCTAATTTTAAATTTTAAGCTTCAAAAAAATTGAAGAGAGAGAGGAATTAAAAAAATTATTTAAACACTATTGCAGGTTAGGATTTTCGGGGCAGAAAATTGCAATACCTAAAATATTTTCAAAATTTTAATTTTTTAATTTTTAAATCTAATTTTAAATTTTAAGCTCCAAAAAAATTGAAGAGAGAGAGGAATTTAAAAAATTATCTAAACATTATTGCGGATTAGGATTTTCGGGGCCGGGTTTCGGAGTCTTGATCGGGTTCGAATTTGGATAAGGATTTGTAAAATCCATCAGATTCGAGTTCGGATTCGGATTTAAATTTTAATTTAAAATTAAATTTTAGATTTTATTTTTAATTTTTTTTTTATCGATAGCCATACAAAATAATTAAAAAAAAATAGGCAAAAGAGAAAAAAAAAAAAAAGTAAGAGAGAGTGGACACGGTGCGGCTCCTGCCAGCCTGCGGCGCCCGCCCAGCCGCCCCGCGCCGGCAACCGCCCCGCTCGCGCTTGGCGAGAGGGCGAATGGAGGAGGAGGACTAGATGAGAGAGCCGGGACCGCGCCCCCGCTTGCTCGCGGCCGGCCGCTGGGCCTGAGCCCGCCGCCCTCCCGCCCCTCTCGCACGTGTGCGCCCCCGCCCGCCCCGCGCCGGAGCCCAGCCCCCGCTCCCGCGACGCCGCCCCTCAAGCTTGCTTGCCTGTCGTCTCGCGCCCACGCCGCGCCCGACGCCCTCGCCGGCCCCTTGCGCCCTCGCCGCTCACTCCGCCCCGCTGAAGCTCGCCCGCCACCCCCCGCCTCCGCGCTGCCTGCCCGCACCTCTGCTCCGCCTGCCGCCCGCTGCCGCCGCCCGCACTGCGGAGAGGTCGAAGAGAGAGAGAGCGGGGGTGAGGGAAAAGAAGGAAAAGAGAGGGAGGGGAAGAGAGAGGGCAGAGAGCCAGAGAGAGAGTCGGGGGTGGAAGAGGGAGAGAGCATGGGAGGCCGAGAGGGGTAAAGAGGAGCGGGAAGAGAGGGAGAAAACACCTTTGTCTCTCTCTCCGCCGCGCGCGGCCCTTGGGCCCCCGTGTCCCCTCATCTCTCTCTCTAACGCGCGGGCCTTAGGACGCCGGTGTCCCCCCTTCTCTCTACCTCCTTTCTCTTTCTCTCTCTCTTTCTCCCCCCTCCCCCCCGCCCCCCGCGCCCCGCGCGCGGGGGACGGGTCGGGTACCCCTGCCCCCCGCGCTGTTCCCCTCTCTTCTCTACGCCAGGGCTATTGGGCCCCGTAGTTCCCCCCCCCTCATCGGCTCTCTCTCGCTCTCCCCTCTCTCTGTCTGCTATCTCTCTCTCTCTCTCTCTCTCCTGTCTCTCTGTCTGCCTCTCTCCCCCTCTCTCCCTCTGTTCTCTCTCTCCCCCTCTTCTTTTCTCTTTCTCTCTTTTCTCTTCTACGCAGAGCGCGGAGAAGCCCACATCCGGCCACAGTTAGAACTCACGAAATACCCGTGTCTCCCACTCTCCTCTCTCACGTGGGGGCCCCTTGCGGACCCCCCGCTTGCCCCCTCCCCTCTCTCTCTCTCTACCTCTCTCTCTCTCTCTCTCTCTCTCTCTCTCCTGCTCTCCTGCCGCCCAGCGCGTGTGCGGGCGCTGTCGAGTGCCCGGCGGGCGGTACCCCCTGGCGCGCGGCCGTGTCTGTCCCCTCTCTCTACGCAGGGGCCCTGCGTGCCCCCGTGCCCCTCCCCCCGCAACCCCACCGCACCCCCCCGCAACCCCCACCCCCACCCCGGCTCTCTCTCTCTCTCGCCTCTCTATAGTCCGCTATCTCCCTCTCTCTCTCCCTCCTCTGTCTACTCTCTCTCTCCCCCTACTCTCCTCGGCTCTCTCTCTCTCTCGGCTCCCTCCCTCTCTCTTTCTCTCTTTCTCTCTTCCTCGCGAGCGCGGAGAAGCGGCCACGTCGGCCACAGTAGAACTCAGAAATTAATAAATGTATAGATTCTTTATACTATTTAGATAACATGTTTATTTATCTATGGTGCCCTTAAATGCAAATAAAAGTTCATACTATAATATTTGTTGGAGCCATCCGTACTAGAGTAATTTATGTTATGCCTTATCTGATTTTGAAATAATTTTTTTTTTATTTTGAAAACTATGTTACTATATGCAACGTGCATTTAGCTAATCTATATACTAATTATAAAAGGGAAAGATTTGTTGACATTTTTCTTCCAAAATGATCGCTTCTCTTAATTCTAATATCTAATCATGAATTAACATATAACTTAAATATTAAAAAGAAGGGATAATTGCCTATATACCCCTCATACGTTTGAAAATATTCGATTTATTTCTATATTTTTTTTTCTAAAATAGTCCTCATATGTTCCACCGTTATTGCAAAGTACCCCCGCAGTTATCTCCTGTTAAGTTAACTTGGGTTAAACGTGAGTTAAACATCTACCACAGTTAAAAAAAATTAAAACGCCAATTTTGTCCTTAACTTAAGAGCAAATAAAAATGTTGGTGACGGTAGCGGTATATTGGAAAAGACTAAAAGTCAAAATACTTTTTGTGCCCCTGACTTTAAGGGCAAATAAGAAAGTCAGTGATGGTGGAAGGGTATATTTGAAAGAGCAAAATAATAATTTTATAAAGATAACAGAGTTAATTAATAGATTTTAACTCTAGAGGTATATTAAAAATAGATTAGAACGTAGAAAGGGTATTTTCAATATTAGCCTTCTAAGAGGGGTAAATCGGAAAGTCTGAAAATTTTCAGGGGTATATAAGCAATTGCTCCTAAAAAAAAATTCTCAAAAGTAATTTTGAAAGAAAAAATTTAGATTGTTAATTTTAATCTAACAAAAGTATATACATTTTGATTCCACAATACCCTTATTAAAGTGTTGAGTATAGGCAGGAAGCCAGGAACCCTAATAAATATTACCCCCTTTCAAGATATCTTCCATTTTTTTAATATTGGCTCCATTTTTTCAAATATTAACTGAACATTATTAGTCGTCTCTAGGCCAATAAATTATTTCCTTAAAAATAGAGGCGTAAAAATGCAAGAGACCCTTCATTACCCATTTCCATAGTGTCATTTAAACTTTAAAAAATTCACATTTGATAAATAAAATTTTAAAATTTTCACGATTAATAACTTAGGTCCACACTTCATTATTTTAAGTAATTCACATTAGCTAAATAATCAAAAGACAATAATGGTTTAACTCTATTATGCATATGTTTTCTTGACATTAAAATTTGAAGTTTTTACATATTATATTAAATTTTTTTTAATGTTACATGCACTGCACGTGCACTAAGCTAGTGCATTTCATATGATAGATAGTCGTCATGGAGCTGAATCATACTAAGCCGAATTCAAGCCTTTTTCGATCACTGATCAAATTGTCCATTTACTAGGCTAAGCCTAAATCTTTCCTTTGATCAGTGATAATAATCCTTTGGATTGTCCAATGTCATGCATAACGCGCAGGACAAAATAAGGGTAGAGCATAATTTCAGCCCGGATAGAACCTTGCTTCAATTTGAAGAACCAAAGTACGAGGCCAACATAATTTATCATACAGAGATGAGCTCAAGAACTAGTTACAAAGAGAAGCATAGACATAAAAAAAAGTAGTACGGCAAACGGTGAAATATCTCCCTGTTCGTAGCTGAAATCCCTAGTCCTTGACCCGATCAAAGACCCTCCTCGAGAAGCGTGTCGGAATGGAAACGGCTTATGGTACCGACCCTCGAAGTTTGCTCTCTTCAAACAATCAAGCGATTCGGCTGACGAGGGATCAAATCAGCCGGGTTCGAAAACCTTTAAAGTAAACTCGGTTCGGCGGGATGAGCCGAATGTACGGACCGAGCGAGAAATGAGTATGGCAGAAGAGCCGAACTAACAGAAAAGGTAAGAATTGTTCGGCTAGAGGAGCCGAATGCCTTTATATTGAGTGGAAGGAAGTACAGAGGTCGAGTGTGCCGGATGGCATGCAGACTCGATTGATCTACTTTACGGACTACTCCTAGAAAGAACAGTAAATGCGGGAAAAGAAAAGTTACAGATAAACTACTCCTAGAGAATGCAGAAAATTGCGAGGAATTAAGGGCAGTCTTTTGTTCGCAAGGCAAAAGACCCCATTTTTAGGGCATTAGTCCCCTATTTATAGATCGCCCCTTGATCAGTTATTGCTTTTACACGATCGGCCACTATCTCCTAATATCCCGGACCACCTCCAGCCGATCGGAATCGCATGCAACTGCTTGTGGTTACTGTAACTTCCTTGAATTAGCGCGACAGTTTACTTTAAAAATTCTTTTGGTGCTCCTGGTGTATGGCCATATTGAAACCTTTGGAGGGAATACCGGCGTACCACCTGTCCGCGCCTAATTGGCTCAACAATTGCCCCCTCGGCAGCTTTCAAAGTAACGCTTCGGAAGCTGGCGTAATTCGAGGCGCGACTACTTTTCAAACTCTTGGTACGGTTTCGTCTCAACAGTCCACTTTTTTGTTGCCGAAATTCCGCCATCATTTTGATAACAAGCGCGATCCGAGGCGTGGTTCTCGATCCGATCAAATTCAAATTCTCTGTACAAGTAATTGACGTACTCCGAGGCGTGACCCTCTGTACGGTTTAATCTTAGCCGTCCGATCTCGCCCCTATTTTTGTCTCATATGCGGCATTAATTAGGTCATCTTAATTACCGCCGTCTATTCATCATTATAGCTGACCTCAGAACTCGTTTCGATGCGACGGTTCGACGCCATGGCCTTTTCTTCTTCCCCAAGCTTCTCCTTCCTTTTGTCTTTTTTGTCCCTTTTTTATTTCTTCCTCGTCTTCTCCGGCGAAGCTTTTCTTTCGCTTCTCTTTACTTCTTCTTCGTCTTCTCCGACTTCTTTTAATCTTCATCTTTGTTCCCAGCTTCTTTTCTCTTCGAATAATGGCGTCGCTTCCGCCTTTATCTACTCGTCCTTCATTAGACTATACCCTGCTCAAAACGTATCTTGAGACTGACCCTACTAGATTTGTTCTGGGTCCCTTCTTTACTGAAGAACCATCTGCTGATGACTTCCCTTATTCTGACGAAGGTCTTCCATTAGTGGCCAAATCCATTCATCTCCATTCCTGGTACTCTACGGCTTCAATAGGAAAAAGTCTTCGAACCTGGCCTAGTGTTTCAGATGCTTATTTAGCTTGGTTAGATCGCGTTGAAGCTACTTATGGTGACCTCTGGTGGGAAGTTGAGATTTATGAAGCTATTCGGCTATCTCGGAAGCCTCCTATAGGCGACAATCTTCTTCTGGCTTCTGCTCTCTGTTTCTGGTCCCCTGTTTCCAACGTTTTTCTTTTTAAAGGAGGACCTCTTACTCCGACTCTTTTAGATGTAGCTGCCATCGTTGGTCTACGACCTCATGGTGTTACTCTCTCCATGGCCTACAATCCTGATGGCGTATCCGATTTTGAGGCCCATCTTGACCTCACTGATTTGGCCTACTCCAAGTTTCTTCTTAAATTTGTAGGTGAATCCCCTGCCCCTGTCACTAAGAAGGAACACACAACATTCCTTCTATATTGGTTATGTCATAACCTCTTCTGTACTTGTTCACAAAAGATTAATCGAGATTTTGTCCCCATCACCGTCGGTTTGACTAACGGCGATAAATTAGCTCTTGGGCCTTACTTTCTTGCCTTTGTTTATAGAGAGATTTTTGATTCCATTAAACCACTACCCTCTGGAGACGATGTAACGATCAGTTCGGGTTGTAGTGTTTTCTGATTTTTGCATATGTTTTTACAGATTTACTTCCCTAACTTGTGTCGAACTCCTTTAGATAAGGATTCGGCTGCTCATTTTGATTCTTACAGGCTGGCTCTCGGCTGTCCTCCGCCACTAACATTAGGCCGCCCTTCTAATTTTCTTTCTTATTTTAAAATATTTTATGAATCTCGTCCTCATTTCTCTATCCATTGGTCTCCACTGACTGACCGTGTCACCGGCCCATCTTGGCTTCTAGCACGGTATGAAGCCATTCAAGGCAAACTTGCCTCTTCTCGTGCCGGCGAGTATGCAGATGTTTGGTATTCTTTTTTGGCAACCAGGGACTTGCACATTGGCATGAAATCACGCTCAAAATTGTTGCCTAGTACTGAGGTTTATTCTCCTCAATTTGTAGCATGTCAATTTGGATTCACCCAAGCAATTCCTGCTCCAGCCAAGTTTTTTACAGCTAATACTGCCTCTTACCGATCTCCCACCAAGAGTATAGCCGAGGCAGATCGGATTTCGGCCATGGGGAATCGACTTTGTCGATTCTTCAAATTAGTAAGTTTCAGGCCGAACTACAGGGGTAGTAGGTTTCCGTTATACCGTCACCTGGGATCATTTTGCCGATCGCATTTTCCATCGATCTGCGATACAAGCATTCCGCCAGACTATTCTCCCACTCGGTAATATTCTCTGTTTAAGACCACTTTTCCTTCATTTTTAACATCTATGAAATTAATTTTTTATTCACTTGTTCCTCAGATGCAGCGGTACCTATCCTAATTGATCCCGCTGTTTTCACTGTACCGAAAGAAGAATCAGAGGAGATTCCTGATACCCCACATCCTTCTTCTGTAATATATTCTCCATTTCTTTTGATTTTTCTTTTCTTGGTATATGTAATGCTTACTTTTTCTTTTTTGCAGTCAATTTCGGTTTCTCCATCGGTCCCAGCTTCAGAGAAAAGGCCGACGGAAGCTACACAATCTACTCCTCCGCCGCCTCCAAAGCGGCGCAAGTCAGTCGTCAAGAGACCGCATTCGTATTCCTAGCAAACCGAAAGCACTCCTTCGGCTGACGTTTTAAAGAAAAGAGCCGAATATGTACCTTTGGTTACGATTCCAGAAAGAAGAGCCGAAGAAATATTTTCGACTGATGCTCCAAAAGAAAGAACCGAAGTATCATCTTCAGCTGCTGAGCAAAGCTCTGTTTCGAACGAGCCGATTGAGATTGAGGTAAACCAATTTTAATTATCTGTACTCAATCTTTTTATTTCTTCATTTATTTATTCTTTTCTCCCAATAAAACAGTCATCTCCTGAAAAAATCCATTTTGCTCATTCTTTGAAAACGCAGATGGATAGGCAACTCTGTCGTGAAACTCGCCTCAAAAAGAGGCAAGAAGCAGAGAAGAACAGGGCAACTCAAGAAAAGACCTAAGAGTTGCCAACAAGTGGTGCAGCATCACCAATGCCGACAACAGAAGGAGAAAATATGAATGTACCTTTGGAAGAAAGCGTTGGAGGAGCCTTACTTGACTCCTGAAGCTTCATCGTCTGTTCCAGAAGATCCTCTGTCTGCAACTCTTCACTCTCTCTTAGTTTCGAGTCCAAATTCTAATGAGGGAGATGATTCGACTACCATTGTGATGTCGTCAGACACTCAACAACAGTTTGATGAGTGTCTACGATTATATAGTCAAGGTCTCCCATATTTGGCTCAGAATCTTAGAGCAATTTGATCGGTTGTGCGCTCTTTCACTTGACTTGGTCGATCGGTCAGACATCTCTTCTGCTGGTAAATGTTTTGTAGAGATTCTGTCATCTCAACTTTCTTCTTTACTTTTAAGCCGAAGTAATGAAGTGAAAACCCCTATTCTACTGGCCAGATTCGATATAAATCACCGCAAGTAATTAATTTTCCCCAACAAATTTTGCAACTCTTTTTTGCTTTTTGGTGGCGGTAATTCTGATATAACTTTCGCCTTATTTTTATCGATTTCAATCCCCTTCTTATATACCAAGAATCCCAGGAAATTTCCTGCTGAGACTCCAAAAGCACACTTCAAAGAATTCATCTTCAAATTAAATTTTTTCATTCTTTCAAAGACGAGCTTTAAATCTACCCAATGTTCAGCTTGAAATTTGGATTTCACAACTATATCATCAATATAAACCTCCAACATTTTGCCGATTAAATCATGAAAAATAAAATTCATTGCTCTTTGATAAGTAGCTCCGACATTTTTTAAACCGAACGACATGACTACCCATTCAAAGGTTCCAATAGCCCCTGAGCATCTAAAGGCCGTTTTAGCTATGTCTTCTTCGGCAATGAAAATTTGATTATAACCAGCATGTCCGTCCATAAAAGACAAGATTTCATTCGGCAGCCGAATCTACTAACATATCAGTTATTGGCATTGGATATTCATCCTTAGGTGTAGTCAAATTTAAGTTCCTAAAATCAATGCAAAATCTAAGTTTGCCATTCTTTTTTCGCACTGGAACTATATTGGATACCCAATCAATCATAACGGGCCGCTCTTATAAAACCGGCCTTTAAAAATTTTCTATTTCATTTTTCATTTGGAGTACAATACTCGGCTCAAACCTACGAGCCAGCTGTTTATAAGGCTTATATCCATTTTTAATAGGTAACCTACGCTCTACAATTTCTTGGCTTAGTCCTGTCATTTCTTCATAACTCCAGGCAAAGCAGTCTTTGTACTCCTTTAGCAATTCTTTCAGCTCCTCTTGTTGTTCAGCCGAAAGCTTGGCACTAATATAAGTCGGCTTCTTGTCTCCATCGGATCCTAAGTTTACTTCAATTAGTGGATCCTGAGTTTCCAATTTTTTTTCACCGACTTTGATAGGCAATTCTTCTATCAATTCTTCTAAGTTCAAGTCAGTTGTTCGCCTAATCACTTCATCTGGTGTATCACATTCGGCTGGAACAGCCGAGTTCCCCATATTTTTCATATCGTCTTTAACAACTGGTTTTACTGCATTTTCATTATCGGCCGTTTCGGCCTTCTTGTTGTACACCACATCATCGGCCTGCTAAGCCGAATTTATCACACAGCCGATCCTGTCGATCAGCTCTTCTTGCCGAAGCTCCTCTAAAGCTTCGGTTCTTGATTCTTCACGTTCCATTTTAGCCAACTTGGTGGCTCTTCGACTGCCACCATAGCTTTTTCGCCTTTAGAGAGGATTAACTGAATCCCCTCCCCCGTAACTCTTACAAAAGAGATTTGGTCTGGATCAGCGTCGGCCCAATTGATGTGGCCGACCTCTTCTGCGTTGACATCCACCATTTGGGGTTGTCCTTCGGCCCGGATTTCTTCAACTTTATCTCCTATCCACTGGAATAATTTTCCGTATAGTGTGGAAGGCACGCATTCGTTTGCGTGTATCCAATCGCGTCCGAGTAGTAGGTTGTAGTGGCTATTTGTATCCACTACAAAAAATGCAGTTTGTAAAGTTTTAGAATCTACCGTAATCTCGGTCGTGAGCACCCCTCGAGCTTGTTGACCGCTATCGGTGAAGTCAGTCATAATTGTATCAGTGGGCTTCAACTCATCTTCGTCCTTACCTAGCTTCTTGAAGAACGAAGTGGGCATGACATTGACCATCGCTCCGCCATCCACCATGACTCGGCCTACTGGCCGACCTTCGATTAAGACCCGAATAAACAAAGGCCTCACGAACCTCGTCTGTATGGCCGATGGTTTCTCAAAAACTACCGCATCGGCCGGTTTGACATCCTCTAGTTGTCATTGGGCCACATTGAGCCCAACTTCTTCCTCCATCTCCTCATACTCAGTATACTCTGCTTTAAAGGACTGCGGCAGACTATAAACCATGTTGACATCGACCGGTCCTTCATCAGCCGAGTTTCCTTGAATCCTTTGTTTCTTTTCTTCGGATTCCTTAGTCGTCTCAGCCGAAGAATCACTTTCCATCCGCACTTCCCTCTCTTTAGGAGGCCATCTCTCTGGTTTAATGATTGTCTCGAGGGAGGCTATCTTGTCCTCTAACTCCCTCCTATTCATCTTCTCCTCCTGCTCGGCCGAAACCGACTGTTCAATTTTCGATTTTAACCAAGGAACAGGCGATGAGCCGCCTACCTCGTGGTCGTTTCGCATCGGGCGAAAAGGATGTGGTGGTTCATTAGGCCGTCTCCACACATTCAATTTTATCCCCTTTCGCTTCGTCGTACTGTTGCCTCCTCTCGGCTTACAACCTTTGTTGCCGACGTTTTTGTATCTTTGTTAACATCGGCCCTTACCATCTGGCCGATGGTTTTACTTCGGCTTCGTGCTACTTGTCTACCGGCATATTTGCCGGTACCTTCACTGTTCTTAAATGATTTTTTAAGATTTCTCCTCTCCCAAGGTCTCGGCCAGGGCTGAATGCCGAGCTCATTGACCAATCTTCGACTAAGGAATTCTATGTCTCCCTCAGTCATTTCTTCAAACTTCGGTTCTGGTCTCGGCCTGGCTTGATGCTGCCAGTGCGGCCGATACCCAAGAAACCTTTGCTTTGAACTGAATGGTTTTTCTGGATAACTCCATCGACTATGAGGTTCATCTCGTCGGTTATGGTAGTAGTCATGCAGAACTTTCTGCATCAATAAATCTTTTTTGTGTTGAACCGAATTGACTTCCGGTTTCGTCTCGTTGGAGGCTTCACCTAAGCCATCCTCTTCTTGATCATCTCCTTCAGGAATGTCATCAATTCATTCAATTCGTTGCCTGTCTTTTTGTTGTTGATAATGGCTTCCCAATCATTTTTCATCATTTCGGCTTTGCATCTTACGCAAAACCGAAAGTTCCTTTTGGCGTGTGCAATATTTTCTGCGGTCGTTTTGTCCGCAATCTCTTTTCCTTTAGCATTCACCATGTTAACCTGTAACAGAAAAGAATTTTTGTCAATTCCTGTATTTTCATTTTCTTGATCGGCTAAAATAAGCCGACCCTCGTCTATTTCTTCTTGGATCTGCCTTTTTGCAGTCACTTTCCCTTTTCCTTTCGTATTCACCATATTGACCTGGGATGGAAAATAATTCTTATCAATTTTCATATTTTTATTTTCTTGGTCGGCAAATATGAGCCGACCCTCATTTATTTCTTTTTGAATCTGCCTCTTAATGGCAGTGCATTCATTTGTCTTATGGCTCCATAAGTGGTGCCATTTGTAATATCGTCTACGTTTTAATTCTTCCATAGGAGGTATTGTTTGACCCTCCTGCAATTGAATTCGACCATTTTTTAGCAACCGATCAAAAATTAGATCGGTCTTTGATACATCAAACGAATATGTGTATGCCGACACCCGTGCTTTCGCCTCGCTTGACTTAGTAGGCTTCAGCAAAGCACATTTGTATGGCTGTCGACTTTTTACAATCTCGGCTGCATATACTTCGGCTTCATCAGCCGAATCTTTAGCCTCTTCAGACGAATTCGGCTCCTCATGAGTCGAAGACTCTTCAAGGAATGAGACATTTTTCTCCTTCCCTTTGTTCCACTCTTTGTTTCGGCTCCATCTGGGCCGATGTTCATTATTTTCTTTTCGGAATTGCTCATATTGAGCAACCCGAACAACCCGAACTTCCAAATTGAAAAGATTTGGAAGGTATTTGTTTTTAAAATGATCTCTAATTTGAAAATGCAATCCGTTAAATGCTATTTTGGCAAACTCCGACTCTGGCATTCTTACAAAACAACGGCTCCTAGCTGTCTTGAATCGGTTCAAATATTTCTCAACCGATTTTTCCGTTCTTTGTTTGAACTTAGCCAAATCGGCAACCGATAATTCTGGTTCAGTTCTATAGAATTGTTCATGAAACTTTCCTTCTAATTCGTCCCAATCCCAGACGGAATTAGCCGGCAAACTTGTATACTAAATGAAAGCCGTCTTGGTTAATGAGGTGTTAAATAATCTTAACTTTAAAATGGATCTGCTGCGGCTTCTCGGCATCGTGCCGTGAGCCGTGCAACATGTTCGACCGTGTTCTTGGTCTCATCTCCAGAAAACTTATCAAATTTCGGTATTTTTCAATTTGCCGGGTATGGATGTTCTGCGTTTATATTCGCAGGATAAGGTGATCTAAATACAAGCCGCATTGCCAGCCTTGCGCCTACTCCGAATGTATTTCGGATGGCTTCCTCTATTTGCGCATAAATTTCATTATTATTCCCTTGTGCGGGAACTTGTGCTTGTACTGGATTCGGTCCTTGTGGTAGACCGAAATTTTGTACCACAGGGTTAACTCCTTGTACATTCGGAGCCTGCCCCCTAGCCCCTACATTTTGGGGCTGGTATGTTGCTACTGGTGGAGGAGGCGGTAACCCCCATGCTATCTTAGGTTGTTAGCCGGCATTGACAACTGCCGGTCTATAAATTCCTTGAAATGGTGCCCCCTGATATTGAGGTTGACCGTTTACCGGTGTTACAGGATTTTGTAACACTGGTGTCATTACAGGCGCTTGTAAGCCTGCTATCGGCTGCTCATTCCGAGTTAATAATTGCCCTATTCGGGCAATATTCTCGTTAGAGGCCGTGATTGCGGCCAACACTGCATCTAGCCGTGCAGTACTAGCATGGCTATTTTGGTCCAAAACTTGTAGGACTCGAGTCATTTGCCCAAGCGCCTGAGCCAAACTAGACTCTTGCTGACCAGATTGGCCGCTAGTTAGTTTCACCCTCAGCGGGTAAAACCGCTTGGCGTTCGGCAATATTTTCTGAATTGCTAGGCTGTTCGCTCCCAAAACTTCTAGGAACAGCCCTATTTCGTAAATTCATGGCATTATCGTCAGCCATAATAATCAATAACTGATAAAAAATTACCTTAAAACGTGTCCCACCGGGCGTGTCAAAAATTGTTCGTAGCCGAAATCCCTGGTCCTTGACCCGATCAAAGACCCTCCTCGAGAAGCATGTCGCGATGAAAACGGCTTATGGTACTGACCCTCGAAGTTTGCGCCCTTCGAACGATCAAGCGATTCGACTAACGAGGGATCAAATCAGCCGGGTTCGAAAACCTTTAAAGTAAATTCGGTTCGGCGGGATGAGCCGAATGTACGGACCGAGCGAGAAATGAGTACGGCAGAAGAGCTGAACTAACAGAAAATGTGAGAATTGGTCGGCTAGAGAAGCCAAATGCCTTTATATTGAGTGGAAGGAAGTACAAGGGTCGAGTGTGCCGGATAGCATGCAGACTCGGTTGATCTACTTTACGGACTACTCACTACAACAAAATGTAGCTCTACCGACGCTTTTTTAGGGATGCTTCGCTGAAGTGTCGGCAAATTTTAATTTATCTCCTAAATTATCGATGCTTACCCAAAGCGTCGACAGGATGGAATTTTAGGCGCTTAATTAACTTCCCGCGAAACACTCTGCCCGCGAAACGCCCGCATAGCGCGAAATAGTAGCGCCAAAACTGAAAAAAAAAAAAACCCTAAATCTCATATTAGTTCTCTTTTCACATATCCTCTGTCACCAAAATGCCTTTTTCCATTCCTCCCACCTTCCTTCACAGATGAAGAAGAAGGTGATCTCCCACCTCTATCGCTGCGCCCTCTCCCGCTTCTGCTGCCGCTCCCACTTCTCCGCCCAATCCTACCGCCACTTCGTCTAGGGCCCCCAGCTCCTCTCCCGCGCCTGCTCCTTCTCCCTTTCCTCCGCCTCCGCCTCCGCCCCCGCCCTCGCCCACTCCGCCATCGCAGAGGCCGACCTTGCCGCTGCCCTCGACGCTCGCGATGCCGCGCCCCACATCTTGAAGGCCCTCGCCCCAGCCCGTGGTTGAGAATGTTCCAGAATGCTCGTGAATGGTGCTCGTAGATCAGGTACTATACGTTTCTTTCTCAGTGAATGCGACGACTATTTAAGTTTTATTTGGTCTTCTTACTGCTTTACTTGTTATGTTAAAAAGATTTTGAAGCTTGCCAATTACTATTTCCTGCGGAAAACTGATTTTAGGTATGGAAACCGAAAGCTACATTCCGGTATGTTCTGTATCACTTAAGCGCTAACTTATCGAAGTGGTCTGATCTGCGATGGTGGTGTTCAAGAATGTGAATTTGCTGGATAAAATAACTACTGTGAGGAATGGATCCAGTAAAAGTTTTTGGGTCTTATTTTGAGTGGTTCTTATATTTATTTCTATACAAAACAAAATAATTCTATACCTTCTTCTTAATAAGTATTTGGTTGCATTTTGGCTTATGTGAACAGCAACTTGAGTTTGAAGTACAAATAATAGAATATAATGATATTAGCAAAGTACTCCATGTGTAGGCATACTGATGGTGTCCATTTGGTGTGTTTTGCTTAATTACTTACATGTTGAACAATGTTCTTTAATGGAGTATTAATTAATTTGTTGTTATAATTTCCTTAGTATTACTCTGTAGATTCTCCCCATGCTCTGATCCCTCGACGCCGCCCTCTCCCACCTGCCACCAAATCCCTTCCCCCCAGCGAGCGTGGCAACGCCTTCTTCAAGTGCGCCAGGCTGGAGAAAATTGTGAGTTTAAGTCCTAGTTCGTATTCCGATCTTGAAACACATTCATTTTGATGCTTTGGAGCCCCCAAAATCCCTAAAGCACTTTAGAGCTCCACTGCTTTACAAAATGGCAGTGGGAATTTGGGGATTATGGAGACTTCGGACTCTAAAGAATCAAAGTGGTTGCGCTCAGAGGGTGCATTCGAAATGAGGCCTAAGTGTTATTTCTTTTTTAATTTAGTTTCTTTTCTAATTTACCACATCAAGTAGCTTGTGAATAATGATTTGATCTGATAATGTAGGGAACTTTCAATGAGGATGTGTGAATTGACTCCTGTCGACCATGCATATCTTGTTTTCAAGCTTTTCTGGAAAATTAGCTAATTAGCTGATACCAGCTGTTTTTTCCCTTTTTTGTTTCGGGCTTGTCGTTATTGCTTTCCTCTCGAAGCATTACTATTGTTGATGTCATTTTATTACTTTTAGGCAAGTGTGTGACAAAATTGATGTCTGTCTCATGAAATAAAAATATTCCTCCGTTCTATAGATCGAATTTGTAACTCTTAACTCAAATTGAAGGGACTGGAGATCAGACTTTGCTTGTTCCTTTAGTCTGAACATGATTTTAGAAGCCATGATAAAGTTCAACTTGTGTATGGGTCTTTATCTTGGATTTAGTTAAGTGTTATTGTTCTTTGGTTGCTAAACATGTTAAGTATACTCAAATGTGTGAAATTGGCCTGATGCTGAATTCATGTTTTGACATGTGTTGACAATAATATGTAAGTTTGGTCATTTTACTTGATTAAATTTCTATGCTAAACAATTTCTTCGTCAAATGACAAAATCCTGTTAGTCTTCATATAACTATAATGATTTCGTTCCATTTTCACTTGAGAATGTTCTTTGCACAGGGAGCTCATTCTGCATCTTGCTAGGTTTGTTTAAGTTAAATCACGAGCTAGAAACTATTTCACCAGCCTCTTTGTTGAGTTCTTCAAGTTCTTACTTTATTTGTTAACGAATTTGCGGTCCAGAGACTACTTTGAAATGATCCTTGAACTGGGTACTATGATGACGGACCAAACAAAGTTTCTGTTGATTAATCAGAAATAATGTCCTTCAACTTTGAATAGGTCTAGTATTTGTGTTGCTTGAATGTAGAAGCATGAAACTTGTTTAGATGAAGTTACATGAGAAATGTCTAGCTGCGCAATGGTTTGGTCAATAAGATTTCAAGAGGACTTTGGAATCTCTTGTGGTACTTACTAATTAAAAACTGGTAGGGCTTTTCTGAAGAATCTACTCAAAGAGCATCAATTTCTATAGAAGGTCTAGATAGGCCCCAAGTTTATGAGTCTGAATTTTGAAACATATTGTGAATTAGAAGTAGTGGCAAAGCCTGTCAACCTCCAGATTTTGAGAAATAGTTTGTGCAGAATGAAGCAAAATAATAGTTATATCTTAAAATTTGCATTCATTTACCCAACGATCCTTCTGCTATTTGAAAAATATGGTCGTATTAAAAAGGTAGTTGATGCTGAATTTTAATAGACCACACTCTTCTTTCCAAAAGATAGGTGCTTAAATTATCTAGAAAGCATGAGAAGTAGGTGACATATTTAGGCCTTGTTTGGTTATGCATCAATTTTGCATTTTTTCCCCCTTTTTTTTCTCTTTCACTTAATTCCATGCTTTGCGTAGTATGATGACAGATTGTTTGCAATCTCTGCAATAATGGTGTTTGTTTTTTTTTAAAAAAAAAAAACTAGTAGGAACAATTATCTCTAAGGCCTTCCCATCCTCGGCGAGTGCTACGAGCACAAGGGATCCATCGAGGCTGCACGGAGCACTTTCGACCCTGCCATTTGGATCGACGCCTGTTTGGAATTGGCTTGGCAGGACCTGCAGAGGCTATTCGGATCCAGAGGCAGACTCCCACATAAGGTTAATTGTTTGATTGAATCTTCCATCATATGTCATTCCAATCTTAGCAAGTTGCAAGTTTTGACTGCAGAAATTTTTTTTTTGTTCTACCAACTCATTAACCACCACCTTATTAGGAATGTGCTTAATTGAATTAATATGCTTGAAGTCCTTTTTCCATAGTTCAACAATGTATTTTGATAGAATTTCAACCACATCTTGATAATTTAGCACCGAGAGCACATGCCTACCTGAAATATCCTTGAATTGAAAATAGCAACAAAATATAGCTAAATTCAAACTCATTTTCACTGTAAAGAACCTCATAGCTCTTTTACTATAAGGCTAAACCATCTTTCATTATTGTATGGTCTATTATCTCAAAGAAGGAAACTAATCCATCAACTTTCACTAGCGAAGGGGTGCAATCGGTCAAAGTCTTGATCTCTTCTTGGAATGTTAAACATTTCCAATATTGTGTAAATCTTCCTGTAAAATTGCATTACTAATAGAAGGCCTATACTCTCTATGCTCATGAGAAAAAAGATCTTATTTTTTTAGTTTGTAGTGTTTAACATAGTGAGCTCTTTTTATCAAAAAATTTGCTTTGATATATCCTATAAAATATATTTGTCACCTAAGAAATGTTGTTGGTTTATATTTTTATGAAAACAAGATAACTTAGCATTTTTTTTTTTATTTGGTACTTTTCTAAAAATTCTAGATTGCTCTTCAATTTTTGTTTGATACGTGAAGCTAGCCATACAATTAGTGTTTGATTCTAGATAAGCTCTATCATGTCAAACATTTGATTCACAAGTAATATTAGACTGCTAAATAATAGTTTTAAATATTTTAGGAATACAATTATTCCTAACACCATTAGCATTGTTACCGGCTCAGCAAGCTCATTGGTAATAGTTAGTCAAAGCGAAAGTTTTGGATAAGGAGCTTCAAAATTCTACAGTGAGGAGAGCAAGAACATCTTGGTATGATAAAGCTTATTATTTTGCATATTTTTCTATATTTTTCTTCAATTTTGTAGTATTGTTTTCCTCTTTATTGACATAGGAAGTCAGTAAAATTTTTTAATTTTAATTTGCAAATAAACTATGATCTTTCTTTGTTATTAATTCTTTTCTTGTATTGGTTGTAGATGAATTCCTTCCATAATTGCAATTGAATTTAAAATAACCATATAATTAATAATCACGGCAAATTAAATTATGAGAATCATCATTTATAATTATGGATTCTAACTGATTTGTTATTTTTAAATTAATTTGCATATTTTTGGAAGTAAGTGTGTTAATTGAAGTGCTAAATTTTTTAGTAAGAAGTATTAGTGTCTAGATATGAAGTTTAGAACAGTTCATTATTTATGATTTTTGTTGTTGGGGCTCAATTTTATGAAGCTAATCGTTCCTTTTTACTCTAATGTTTATAGTTGAGGCTGAAGTTCTTGTTCCTTATTTTATCTTTTTTTTTTAACACATGGGTTATAATCATACAGATTATGATATAATGGACAAAAGTTGGATAAGTAAGCCGAGAAATGATAATGCGTACATTGATGGTGTTAGAAATTTTATTAAATTTGCTATGGAAAAATCATCGATAAATGGCAAGATCTTATGCCCATGTCGAAAGTGTTACAACAATTCTTCTTTTGTTCCAGAAGTTGTCGAAGAACATTTAGTGTGGAACGGTTTTTTATTAGGTTACAATGTTTGGGTATTTCATGGAGAGTCATTTGTGACATCTCCAAGTGAAATCGAATGCCCTTCATTTGCTCCAGGGTCTACTAATGCACAAGAAAGTAGTTCAAGACAAGATGGTCTAGGAGGATTGCTACAAGATGTCTTTGGAATTATGGGTACTAATTTGAATACTGAACAAGTAATGAATGAGACTATTCCTAATAATTTAGAAGAATGTAATGACGAGGCGTCTGCTAGCGGATTTCTTGGTGAGCAAAATTTAAATGAGCGGTCAATGCATTCATCACCTAGTGAAACAATTCGATACAAAAACTTGGTGAAAGATTGTGATCAAGAATTATATCCAGGTTGTAAAAATTATTCCAAGATATCATTCATTCTCCGCTTATTCCACCTCAAATGCTTAAATGGGTGGTCTGGAAAATCCTTTACAATGTTGCTTCAATTATTAAAGGATTCATTTCCTAAAGGCACCTCTTTGCCGTCATCTTATTATGAAGCTAAAAAGCTAATAAAAGAATTGGGTCTTGGATATGAGAAGCTTCATATTTGCCCTAATGATTGTATGTTATATTGGGGTGAGACGATGAATCAAGAGTATTGTAATGTGTGTGGATCTTCACGGTGGACAATGAACAAAGATGATGATGGTGGTTCTGATGATTTGAGAAGAAAAAAAAAGCCGGCCAAAATATTACGCTATTTTCCTTTGATACCAAGATTAAAAAGAATTTATATGTCATCTAAAATTGCTTCATTAATGAGATGGCATGATGAAGGTCGCATTAAAGATGGAATCTTGAGACACCCAGCAGATGGCCTCGCGTGGAAATCATTTGATGATCATTATCTTGATTTTTCTTCCGATCCTCGTAGTGTTAGACTTGGTCTTGCTAGCGATGGATTCAATCCTTTCCGAACAATGAGTACCACTTATAGCACTTGGCCGGTGATATTGATTCCTTATAATTTACCTCCGTGGTTATGTATGAAACAATCATCATTCATCCTATCAATGGTCATCCCCGGTGAAAAAGGTCCAGGTAATGATATTGATATTTATTTGCAACCTTTAATAGCGGAGTTAAAACAATTATGGAATGGTGTTGATGCTTTTGATGCTTCTACTAAGCAAAACTTTATCATGAAAGCAGCTCTTATGTGGACTATTAATGATTTTCCTGCCTATGCTAATTTATCCGGTTGGAGCACAAAGGGGCGTGTTGCTTGCCCTTGTTGTGGGGTTTCAACCGATTCACGTTGGTTGAAGCATAGTAAGAAGTTTTGTTATATGGGTCATCGTCGATGGTTAGAACCAAATCATTCGTTTCGATATCAACAAAATCAATTTGATGGTACTATAGAGTTGCGTTCCGCTCCAATATCACCATTTGGAATTGATGTCCTAAGGCAACTAGAGGGCACAAGTTATAAATATGGCAAAGGCTCAAAATCTTCTAAGAAAAGGATGAGAGAGGAAGTTGCTAGTTCTGCAAATCAAGTAGTGGATGAAGTTGGCACTACAAATCAAGTAAGAGTGTTTGAAGATGCCGATGAGTTCATTGGGGATGGCCATGACACTACAAGAAAAGATATTATTGGTGGCAAAAATAATGTGGCGATAAATTTTATCACCACTATATAGTTACTTTTTGTGGCGATAAAAAAAAATTACCACCGATTAATTAACTAAAAGTGGCAATACTACTTTCGCCACTAAATGATTATTTTATCGCCACTATTTGGTTATCTACGGTGGCAATAAAAAGAGTGGCCATCGATTAATTAACTTAAAGTGGTGATACTACTTTCGCCACTAAATAATTAATTTATCGCCACTAAATCGTTATTTATGATGGCGATAAAACATATTGCCACTAATTAATTAACTTAAAATGGTAATAATACTTTCGCCACCAAATGATTATTTTTATCGCCATTATTTGGTTATCTATAGTGGCGATAAAAAATTTTTTCCACCAATTAATTAACTTTAAGTGGCGATAAAAAAATTTTGCCACCAATTAATTAACTTTAAGTGGCAATACTACTTTCGCCACTAAATGATTAATTTTTTACTACTATTTGGTTAGCTATAGTGATGATAAAAAAAATTGACGCATATTATTAATAAAATTATAATAAAAATAAAATATTTAAAATATTTATATCAAAATAATGTATAGTGAAGATGAAAAAACTGTAGTTGTTAAAAATTGAGGATGAAAATGTACAGATCTAGACATCTTCAACTTCAGATCATTTTGAATTGCTCTATAAATTTTAATTTTATTTTGATTCACACTTCTGAACTTTTTTTTATTATTTTATTCTAGTTAATTTAGTTAAATTTTTAAATTCAAGAGCTTTATTAATTAGTGTTTACCTATTAATTATTTTCATTTATTTTTTAAAAATTAATTAAATGTAACTTAAATTAATTAATTAATTAATTAATTACAAATTATTAATTAAATTAAATTTTAATTTTTAATTTTTAAAAATTAACTTATTATATTTAAAAATGAAATTAAATTATTAGTTAATTAAAGTAAATTATTTAAAATTTAATTAAAATGACTAAATTTTAATCAAATTTAGTCCCCAAACAAAAATTATATGGTGAATAAAATAACTACGCGGGCACAGTCCCGTTTCTCTCTCTCTAACGTGAATACCAGAGATGGTTCTCTGGACCATCTCTCGTATTTTAGGAGTGTTGATTTACTCGCAAATTTTAGGAGCTTCCGCTTCTACTTCCGCAGTTCCACTTCCACGAGAGAAGCGCCGAGGAGAGCGAGGAAGACGAAGAGGCGAAAATGGCGCTCCTATGCTTCATGCTCGATCTCCGCAACATCCCCCCTCCCCTCTTCCGCGATCTCAAACAGGTGATCGATCCCTCTCCCTCTCGCTCTCCCTCTCTCCATCGATCGATCGATCGATCTCTCGATCGTGAAGTGCTGCTCTTGCTCCGATCCTCATCGATCTCGCTCGATCTCGTCGAGCATCATCTACGGAATCCTCTCGTTTAAGCTTGTCGTTGTTGTATGTTGTTGTTGTAGCCAGTGTTTGCTGCAGCTCGCGAATCTCTACGTGGTGTCGTGGGGGATAGGGGAGAGGGAGGGGGAGGCGGGTACGAAGGAGATTCTCGCCCTACGAGATCGGATAGGTTTGTGCTACATTGACAGAAGCAGGGCCCCTTCGTCCTCCGCCGAGGTCAGAGATCATCTTGCTTTCTGTTTTCTAATTTTAGCTTATTCCGCAAATGGAAGTGAGATTTTGGGTTTTAGGTAGTAGAAGATCGGAAAAAGGAGAAGAGCAAATTGACTTTATGCTCCTCTATATCTTATACATCCAAGCGATCATTGAATGATAGGGTTTAAAACGGCCATTATTTGATTCAGTACATTCCTGCTCAATTTCTAGAGATGTTATTGTTAATGGAGTAAGGCAATCCTCAGGTCAGAGTCATTAAAAATGAGTCATGATACATTTTTCCTAGGGCCCTTGCCGCAATTGGGAAAAAAAACATTTTCCTAGAAAATTAGCAATGATGCTCTTCATGTATGTCAATCTTTAATTAACCGCACACTGAAGTAACTCGAAGCAACATTTTTAATATTAAAACGGCCATCCAATTGATAGCAGAGTCGCTGATAAAATGAGGAAATCATGTCCTCTTACCTTCCAAGAACTAGAGGCTTCAGATCTCATTGATAATGCAGTAAAGGTTGGAGAACAAACTATCTTGTTTCTTAGCTCTTTTGAAGGGGATTCAGACCTCTGACGAGTTTCTGCACCGATAACTTTCAATGTAATTGATCGAACAAACTTGGCATCCCTAGATGAAGGTAATAAACTTGGCATCCCTAGATGAAGGTAAACCTTACTAATGGTGAAAAGGAGATTGAGCATCTGAATTATCGATTATGTAAGAAATTGAGTTTTAGAAGGGGTAGATATGTGAAATACTGGATGTTGCAACAATAGATTAATGGAAATGAAGGGGGCTCTATACGTTGATATAAGTTTTAAAGTTATTGCATTAGTCAGTACATTAATTTTGGAGTATTGTCATTGGTGAATTGTCCAAAATGATTATAAAGTTCTGTGTGAACAATTATGGCATCTTCACCTTTGTCCTTATTTTTACTTACAGACGTAAAGCATTCCACTCTTAAGATGTGATGGCAATAGCTAATGATGCTTCTGTAGTCTCTGTAAGTATCAAAATACAGTTAAATGTTAGGGGGGTGTAGTGTCTCCAAGTGTGACATTTCGAGGGCTGGCGAAAAAGAATTATGACTGAGTGAATTGTTTTTTTTCACTATTCACTTCAAAGGAAAAGTAGAAATTATTTTCCTTCACTGGCTGCCGTTCATGATATTTTGAATCATCTGCTGTTTCCAAGTTATCTAAAATCTGAATCATTGTCAATAGGTGTGATAGTGGGGACATCCTATGTGGTTACTCCCAGTTCTCATGACATTGAAGCTACCCTGGATGAATGTGATTAGTCGGATCTGAATACTCAACGTGAGTCGACTACATTCTCAACTTTGATTCAACTTCTGCAACTTGCTATCATATCTTTCTTCCTTTAATGTAATGCAGTTTTTTATGGTCTTTGTGGAGCTCTTTACCGTCTAGATCAGGGACTTGTATGCTATTCAACATGTAATATGGAAACCATAAGAGATGGCTCCTTCCTATGTTATTATATTCTTCAACCTTCAGATAAGGGGCTAATGCTTCTAAGGGTATTCAACTTTATATCTTGTCAATCTTTCATTATTTCAACATGTAATATGGAAATAATCTTTCATTATTTCATTATTTCATTAATGTTAGTTGTGTAAATTTGAAGATTATCTAAATCTACGTAGTTGAGCCTTAAATGCTCAAAACATTTACTTGTTTCTTACTTGTGTCATACCATATCATGTTGTGTCATTTTCAGCTAGCCGGGCCTTGTGGTGATGATTTATTGTTTAATTTATATAATTTGCTCATCTTTCTTTTGTTTGTTGCAGGAAATGAATTGCTGTTGAAATAGGAGCTGAAGCATTTTTTTTATCGTTTTTAAGTATTTTTTATTTTCAAAGTTGATAGAGTTAGGAATAATGTTGAACTGTATATCGAATATTATTACTCTATTGCCTTTAAATTGATTTTGCTATTATTTTGTTTTTAAGCTCTTGTGGATCAGAAGTCAATTAGCTTTTTAAATTGTTGTTAAAAGAATAATTTTGTTTACTTAAATATTTTGTTTGTTATTTTGTATATGTTCTATTTATAAAATATAAGCTGTATTTTTTATATTTAGTTTATTGCCTTTTTATTATTGGTGGCTATTTATTGCACAGTTGGTGGCGACAAAAAATTGCCTTTTTTTTTTTTTTTACTAAGGTGGCAACTGTAATGGTTGCCACTTAAGGTAAATATTTGGTGGCGAAAATGTATTGCCACCTTATCTCTATGAAAGGTGGCGACTAAGAAGGGCCATTAAAAAGTCATATTTGATGGCGACAAAATGTCGTCACGTTATCTTTAATAAGGTGGCGATTAATAATTGCCATTAAAAGTTATATTTGGTGGCGACAAAATGTCGCCACACTACCTTTAATAAGGTGGCGACTAATAATGGCCACTAAAAGTCATATTTCGTGGCGATAAAATATCGCCACGCTATTTTCAAAAAGGTGGCGATTTTTCATGCTTCGCCACAATTTCATTTAGCGGCAACACTTTCGGTGGCAGCTTGTGGCGACTTTNTTCACTACAAGGAAATGGAGCTCTACCGACGTTTTTTTAGGGATGCTTCGTTTGAGCGTCGGCAAATCCCAATTTATCTCCTAAATTATCGATGCTTAGGGTAAGCGTCGACGAAATAAAATTTTAGGCGCTGAAATAATTAAGTGCCCGCGAAACGCTACGCCCGCGAAACGCCCGCATAGCGCGAAAACATAGCGCCAAAAGTGATAAAAAAAAAAACCCTAAGCCTCATATTAGTTCTATTTTCACATTTCCTCTGTCACTACATGCCTTTTTCCATTCCCACCTTCCTTCACAGGTGAAGAAGAAGGTGATCTCCCGCATCCATCGCTGCGCCCTCTCCCGCCTCTGCCGCCGCTCCCACTTCTCCGCCCAATCCCACCGCCAATTCGTCTAGGGCGCCCAGCTCCTCGCCCGCGCCCGCTCCTTCTCCATTTCCTCCGCCTCCACCTCCACCTCCGCCCTCGCCCACTCCGCCATCGCAGAGGCCGCTGCTGCCCTCGACGCTTGCGATGCCGCGCCCCACATCTTGAAGGCCCTCGCCCTCGACCTCTTCGGCCACCGCCTCCCCTTGCTCCGATCTCTCGACGCCGCCCTCTCCCACCAGCCACCAAATCCCTTTCCCCCAACGAGTGTGGCAACGCCCTCTTCAAGTGCGCCTGGATCCAGCTCGCCCTCAACCACCAACGCTGCCTCGACGCAGCCCTCGCCGACCTCCTCGACACCGCGCGCAGGGCTTATGGATGGAATGAGAAACTTGAATGAGCTTCTGGAGCTGGATGCAGAAGCTCTGATATGAAGTTTAGCTTCAGCAGGAATCTTCTGGTACTTACTAATTAAAAAACTTGTAGGGCTTTTCTAAAGAATCTACTCAAAGAGCATTGATTTCTATAGAAGGTCTATATAGGCCCCAAGTTTATGAGTCTGAGTTTTGAAACATATTGTGAATTAAAAGTAGTGACAGAGTCTGTCAACCTCCAGATTTTGAGAAATAGTATGTGCAGAATGAAGCAAAATAATAGTTATATCTTAAAATTTGCATTCATTTACCCAAGTATCCTTCCGCTATTGAAAAACATGGTCGTATTAAAAAGGTAGTTGATACTAAATTTTAATAGGCCACACTCTTCTTTTGAAAAGATAGGTGCTTAAATTATCTGGAAAGCATGAGAAGTAGGTGACATATTTAGGCCTTGTTTTGTTATGCATCAATTTTACATTTTTTTCCCCTTTTTTTTCTCTTTCACTTAATTCCATGCTTTGCGTAGTCTGATGACAGATTGTTTGCAATCTCTGCAACATTGGTGTTTGTTTTTTTTTTTTTAAGTAGTAGGAACAATTATCTCTAAGGCCTTTGCCATCCTCGGCGAGTGCTACCAGCACAAGGGATCCGTCGAGGCTGCACGGTGCACCTTCGACCCTGCCATTTGGATTGACGCCTGCTTGGAATTGGCTCGGCAGGACCTACAGAGGCTATCCGGATCCAGAGGCAGAGACATGAGCAGCTGAGTAAGGGTTTTCTTCCCCTGTCCCTCTCCGTCTTTCTTGTTTTTGTTCCATTTCGTGTAGGGTTTTTGAAAGTTGGATTGTTCAATTTCTCTTTCGATTTCTTTACAGGACAAGAAGGCTCCATAGCTCAAGCTCTCTCTTCGATCTCATTATTGAGGACATGAGATCCGGTCCATCCATAGTTCGAATACCAGTCCCTTGCTGAACCCAGCCTCTTCTTACAGGAATTTCCATTGATAACTTGTGATGCTGCATTTACTCCCTCAACTGCCAAAGTTGTTCTTGGTACGTAGATTGAGACATTGGATTGCAAACTATTACTGTAAAACTCATAACGAGTTTCGGATCCGATCCATACCGCGGGGGGCTCCGCCCCCCGCACCCCCTGGCGAATGTCAGTGGTGGGCTACGGGCTCGGGCCTGTCGGCCCGAGCCCTCCGCTACCCACCACAGACATTCATTTTTCCTCCATATTTTTCTTTTTCAATTTGGTCGCACCGCGAAACAGTCGGCGAATCAAAAATCCGAACTTGAGTCGAATATTAATTTCGAGTCACATCTAACAATATGCTCCAAAATTTTTTTTGGTTTCTAAAACATCTTTGCTTCTTTTTTGCGTAAAATATTTAGATAGAACAAACTCTGAAAAAATGAAGTCTAATAGAATTTGTTGGACTGATCTAACGGTTTGTATGGTCTTAGATGCTTGACGTTTGTTAGCAGATGCCCATAGCAGAATTCTTATGAACTCCCACACAAGGTTAATTGCTTGATTGAATCTTCCATCATTTGTCATTCAACCTTAGCAAGTTGTAGGTACTGATTGTAGAAATTTTTGTGTTGTTCTACCAACTCATTAGCCACCACTTTGTTAGGAAAGAGCTTAATTGAATTAATATGCTTGAAGTTCTTTTTCCGTCGTTTAACAATGTACTTTGATAGAATTTTAACCACACCTTGATAATTTAGCACCGAGAGCACATGCCTACCTGAAATACCTTGAATTGAAAATAGCAACAAAATATAGCTAAATTCAAACTCATTTTCACTGTAAAGAACCTCATAGCTCTTTTGCTATAAGGCTAAACCATCTTTCACTCTTGTATGGTCTATTACCTCAAAGAAGGATACTAATCCATCAACTTTCACTAGCGAAGGGGTGCAATAGGTCAAAATCTTGATCTCTTCTTGGAATGTTAAACATTTCCAATATTGTGTAAACCTTGCATAATTGCTGTTTCATGTAAAATTGTATTACTAATTGAAGGCCTATACTCTATATGCACATGAGAAAAAAGATCTAATTTTTTTAGATTGTAGTGTTTAACATAGTAAAATCTTTTTATCAAAAAATTTGCTTTGATATATCCTATAAAATATATTTGTCACCTAAGAAATGTTATTGGCTGATATTTTTATGAAAACAAGATAACTTAGCATTTTTTTTATTTGGTACTTTTCTAAAAATCCTAGATGGCCCTTAAATTTTTGTTTGAAACGTGAAACTAGCCATACAATTAGTGTTTAATTCCAGATAAGCTCTATCATGTCAAACATTTGATTCACAAGTAATATTACACTGCTAAATAATAGTTTTAAATATTACAGGAATACAATTATTCCTAACCAACACCATAGCACCGTTCCCGGCTCGACAAACTCATTGGTAATAGTTAGTCAAAGCGAAATTTTTGGATAAGGAGCTTCAAAATTCTACAGTGAGGAGAGCAAGATCTTCTTGGTATGGTAAAGCTTATTATTTTGCATATTTTTCTGTATTTTTTTTTTCAATTTTGTAGTATTGTTTTTCTCTTTATTGACATAGGAAGTCGTAAAATTTCTTAATTTTAATTTGCAAATAAACTATGATCTTTCTTTGTTATTAATTCTTTTCATGAATTGGTTGTAGATGAATTCCTTTCATAATTGTAATTGAATTTAAAATAACCATATAATTAATAATCACGGCAAATTAAATTATGAGAATCATCATTTATAATTATGGATTCTAACTGATTTGTTATTTTTAAATTAATTTCCATAATTTTGGAAGTAAGTGTGTTAATTGAAATGCTAAATTTTTTAGTAAGGAGTATTAGTGTCAACTCTAACTAAATATGAAGTTTAGAACAGTCCATTATTTATTTTTATTGTTTGGGCTCAATTTTATAAAGCTAAATATCTCTTTCTACCCTAATGTTTATAGTTGAGACTGAAGTTCTTGTTCTTTATTTTACTTTTTTTTTTTAACATATGGGTTATAATCATACAGATTGTGATACAATGGACAAAAGTTGGATAAGTAAGCCGAGAAATGATAATGCGTACATTGATGGTGTTAGAAATTTTATTAAATTTGCTATGGAAAAATCATCGATAAATGGCAAGATCTTATGCCCATGTCGAAAGTGTTACAACAATTCTTCTTTTGTACCAGAAGTTGTCGAAGAACATTTAGTGTGGAACGGTTTTTTATTAGGTTACAATGTTTGGGTATTTCATGGAGAGTCATTTGTGACATCTTCAAGTGAAATCGAATGCACTTCATTTGCTCTAGGGTCTACTAGTGCACAAGAAAGTAGTTCAAGACAAGATGGTCTAGGAGGATTGCTACAAGATGTCTTTGGAATTATGGGTACTAATTTGAATAATGAACAAGTAATGAATGAGACTATTCCTAATAATTTAGAAGAATATAATGACGAGGCGTATGCTACCGGATTTCTCGGCGAGCAAAATTTTAATGAGAGGTCAATGCAATCATCACCTAGTGAAACAATCCGATATAAAAACTTGGTGAAAGATTGTGATCAAGAATTATATCCAGGTTGTAAAACTTTTTCCAAGATATCATTCATTCTCCGCTTATTCCACCTCAAATGCTTAAACGGGTGGTCTGGAAAATCCTTTACAATGTTGCTTCAATTATTAAAGGATTCATTTCCTGAAGGAACCTCTTTGCCGTCATCTTATTATGAAGCTAAAAAGCTAATAAAAGATTTGGGTCTTGGATATGAGAAGATTCATATTTGCCCTAATGATTGTATGTTATATTGGGGTGAGACGATGGATCAAGAGTATTGCAATGTGTGTGGATCTTCACGGTGGACAATGAACAAAGATGATGATGATGGTTCTGATGATTTGCGAAGAAAAAAAAAGCCGGCCAAAATATTACGCTATTTTCCTTTGATACCAAGATTAAAAAGAATTTATATGTCATCTAAAGTTGCTTCGTTAATGAGATGGCATGATGAAGGTCGCATTAAAGATGGAATCTTGAGACACCCAGCAGATGGCCTCGCGTGGAAATCATTTGATGATCATTATCTTGATTTTTCTTCCGATCCTCGTAGTGTTAGACTTGGTCTTGCTAGTGATGGATTTAATCCTTTCCGAACAATGAGTACCACTTATAGCACTTGGCCGGTGATATTGATTCCTTATAATTTACCTCCGTGGTTATGCATGAAACAATCATCATTGATCCTATCAATGGTCATCCCCGGTGAAAAAGGTCCAGGTAATGATATTGATATTTATTTGCAACCTTTAATAGCGGAGTTAAAACAATTATGGGATGGTGTTGATACTTTTGATGCTTCTACTAAGCAAAACTTTATCATGAAAGGAGCTCTTATGTGGACTGTTAATGATTTTCCTGCTTATGCTAATTTATCCGGTTGGAGCACAAAGGGTCGTGTTGCTTGCCCTTGTTGTGGGGTTTCAACCGATTCACGTTGGTTGAAGCATAGTAAGAAGTTTTGTTATATGGGTCATCGTCGATGGTTAGAACCAAATCATTCTTTTCGATATCAACAAAATCAATTTGATGGTACTATAGAGTTGCGTTCCGCTCCAATATCACCATCTGGAATTGATGTCCTAAGGCAACTAGAGGGCACAAGTTATAAATACGGCAAAGGCTCAAAATCTTCTAAGAAAAGGATGAGAGAGGAAGTTGCTAGTTCTGCAAATCAAGTAGTGGATGAAGTTGGCACTACAAATCAAGTAAGAGTGTTTGAAGATGCCGATGAGTTCATTGGGGATGACCATGATTTTCATGAAGTTGGGAATGATAGTGATACATTAGATGCATCAACACAATGTGTAGTGAAAAATTTGTGGAAGAAAAAGAGCATCTTTTTTGAACTGCCATATTGGAAGTACAATCTTCTTCGACATAATTTAGATGTCATGCATATACAGAAGAATGTTTGTGATAACTTTATTGGAACCTTTTTGAATATGCATGGTAGGACAAAAGACAATTTGAATGCACGGAAGGACCTAGAGGATATGGGCATACGACATGATCTACATCCCAAGTTGCAATCGAATAATAAAACTTACATACCTCATGCAATCTACACTATGTCTACACAAGACAAAGTAAATTTTCTGACAGTTTTAAAAAATATTAAAGTTCCGGATGGGTATGCATCGAATATTTCAAGATGTGTGAATCTAAAAGAACGGACACTTTCAAACCTCAAGAGTCATGATGGTCATATTTTACTGCAGGATATTCTTCCATTAGCTTTGAGAGCATCTATGTCAAAACAGATTATCACAATTATTTCGGAGCTATCATTATTTTTCAAATCAATATGTTCCAAATCTCTTGATCCAAAAGCTCTTGATCAGTTGGACTCAAGTGTTGCATTAACACTATGCCACATTGAGAAAATATTTCCCCCTAGTTTTTTCACTATCATGGTTCACCTCATTATTCATTTAGCATCGGAGGCCAAATTAGGTGGTCCTGTACACTACAGATGGATGTATCCCATTGAAAGGTGAGAAATTTAAATCTAAGTAATTTATGTATCATTAGTTTATATATTTGACCAATTTATTACTAAGCAAATTAACAACATATAATTTTACAAAATTTTATTATGCTAGGTACTTGGTACGCCTAAAATCTTATGTACGTAACAGAGCTAAACCAGAGGGCTCGATTGCTGAAGGATACATTGCAGAAGAATGTTTAACATTTTGTTCAAGATATTTGGAAGGTGTGGAAACAATATTCAATCGACCACAAAGAAACTATGATGATGTAGATAATGCGGAAGCTTATATGTTCTTATCCGGTGGGCGAGTATTAGGAAATTTCGAAAGCATTGTGCTTGATGAAATCTCATTAGCGCAAGCACATCGCTATGTGCTACTTCATTGTGACAAAATCACTTCATATCGTAGGTGAATACCATTTTATTAGTTTTATCCATAATATTTATTTTTTTTGGTACAAATTTGAGTCCACTAAATGATTAGCTATTGACATAATATAGAGAATTTTTGGTGGCTCAACGGAGAGCTAATCGTGCGATTCGAGCTAATCAAAGTATTGAACAAAAGTGGCTGGTAGAAAAATTTCCTGAATGGTTTTTAAGACAGGTAAACAATAATTATTGAATGAAATGTTATATACATTTTACTATAAAATAATTACTTAACCTATTCTTGATCATAGGTACCAAAACTACATGAGAACAATTGTTCAGAAGAAATCATTGCAATGGCAAGAGGTCCAAATAATATTACAAAAAGATTTAGTGGTTTTATCATAAATGGATTTCGGTTCCACACAAAGGATCGTGAAAAGTTTCGTAAGACTCAAAATAGTGGAGTTATGGTGGAAGCAGACGGGCAAACTTATTATGGCGCACTCACTGATATTTTTGAGCTAGATTATTTTGGGAAGTTTAAAGTTGTCTTATTTCGTTGTGATTGGGTGGATGTTAGGTCACCAAGGGGTTTAAAGCAAGACACGAATGGATCAACTCTTGTTAACTTTTCCAAGTTGATACACACTGGGCAATTTTTGAAAGATGATCCATTCATATTCTCATCTCAAGCAAAACAAGTATTTTATGTACAAGATCCCAGAAATGAAGATTGGAATCACGTTATCATGACAAAACCAAGAGACTTGTATGATGTAGGGGTGGAGATGCCAGAAGAGGATGACGAGACTTACACCCAATGCTTGCTTTCTAATGTTATGGGTGTTGATGAATTAAATGATTGCACAAGTTGGGTCAGAATAGATGTTGAAGAGACGCACTAGTACTTAATTTATCTTATACTAGCTTGTAATATGTAGGTTATGTCTTTATCTTTGTTAAAGTTACATGACTCTAGTGTGCTATCTCTTTAGTGAAAGTTGACTTTCATTTATATTTTCTTATATTTTACTCTCATTTTGTAGGAAAACTTGATATTTTGATGACTATCATTACTTTTCTACTGTCCTTTTTGGCATTTCTTAAATATATAGTAGATTTGTATCTTTCTTAATCAGGTAATGTACATGCACACTTGCCTAAAATAAGTGATTTGGAAAGGACCAAATTCCTGGTATGTAATAATGTGCTCTTTGTACTGATTCAACTCAACTATAGTTCAATAACTTTATTTACTATATCATAATTAGGAAATTTGTTATTCTTATAAATTTAGTTGTCTTATATTGTAGAAGTTGTAGTATGAATAGCTTTTTCGAAAGCATCTCTATGATAAGCAAATATTTATTCACACAATTTTCCAGTATATTTTGTATAATTTGCTTCTCTTAGCATATACTAATCTTCTTTAGCATTCTATAGCAATATTTCAACTGACATATTAATTAATTATACAATTATCGTATTCAATAGGTATTAAAATTATGGCTAGATCAAAGAGGTTGAGACTGTGTGAGATCACAACAGAGGATGGAGTTCAATTGAATGGCAATGAATCATCACCTGTCTCACAAACACAGCATATCATACAACATGATGCAGATGCAAGTTTAAATAGTGATTCTGATTCTGTTTTTGAAAATGAATCTCAAGTCCAAGAACAAGTGGATCATGAATATAATGACACATTAGAGATAGAAGGTAACTTTCATTTATATATTTGATTATAAGCTTGTTTATATTTTGATATGTCTACTTGTTATGTATTCTTTGTATATAGATGACCAAGGACACACAACGAATAAACGAGGAATGACACGTGCTAAGGATGTATGGAACTTGGCTAATGGACAAAGAATTGTAATTAAATGTAACAAATTTGGGCAACCAGTGAAGAAAGGGGGTGGCATCCTTGGAGGTTGGCTTGGGACTCTTTCACGAAAAGGAAATTTCTGCTCTCTTAGCTACAATAGTTGGAAGAAAGTGCCTAACACAGTGAAAACAGAACTTATTCAACTAACTCGGGTAAACCCAATTGTACTAATCTTTTAGTAGCACAAAATTTATGTATACTCAATAGTTGTTGGAGTTATTTTTTTTTATGATTAGTAGTGATCTACATCCTGTTCTATTAAACTCAATAGTTGCTGTAGGAGTTAATTTTTTTTATAATTAGTAGTCATCTATAACCTGTTCTATTAAACTTACCGTATAGTTACTATTAACAATGATTATTGTTGAGGTATTACTAGATCATTTTGTAGGTGGAACCACTTGTGAATGAAACAGGGTGCAAATTTTTTTTTTAAAGCGACAAATTTCATTTAGTTATAAAATTCTTAGCATTATAGATGTAGTATGCAACTTAATTTTCAGTTAGTGTTTAAAACTTTTATGTTCCTTTTAAAATTTTTTTATGCCTATAGTTTAAAAATATCTCAAGGAGCTTAAATATCATGATATTCTTCAATAATAGATTAAAAGTAGTTCAATATTAATTTCTAATGAGTTTCAGTGTTTAAATTTTGACTATATTTATTTTTTCTTGTAGACTAAATTTAAACTGCCAATGGACAATAATGTCAATGCATGGATATTAAAATCAGTTAGTCGAAAATGGAAGGATTATAAATGTGAACTGAAAGCAAAATATATGATAGAGGACTACACAGAGCAACAAATAGTGAATGTTGTTCCCAAAGAAATTGTGCCTCAACAGTGGGTAGACCTTGTGCATTACTGGTTTTCGGAAAAAAGTCAGGTAGAGTATTTTTATACATTAAATGGTTATTCCTTGAAATTACAAATTTCATGGTTCTTAGCACAAATTTTTTTTTGACAGTTGTATTCTCGGATAGGGCGGACATCACGTGCAAAACATACCACTCCTCACACAACAGGCTCTATGTCTTTTGCTAGGAAAAGACAAGAATTTGTATGTTAATTTTATTATTACTTTAGTTTTTATAAAGTGTAGCTTTTTAGTTTCTTTTACCTTGATATATATACTTGGTTTGGGTGCAATATAGCTATGTTAGATTACACTTTTTGTTTTTTTTTTTTCTAAGCTGTTAAGTAGTTTTAACTTGTATACTGGGACTAATTTATTCACTCCTATTAATTACAGGAAGAGAAAAATCAAAGAGAACCTGGACGTATTGAATTTTTTGCAGTTACTCACAAATCAAAAGATGGGAGTTATATTAATACTGCAGCAAGTAACTTCGTAGTACGTCGTAAAAACACATTACTATGAATACATATACACACAAATACAATTTGTATATTTGAATTAATTTTCTTTTATTACTCTATGCAGAGTGATGCCATGGTAGAAGTGAATGCTAGTATCACTTCAGGATCTTCAGCTTCAGCTACTGAGTTGGAGAATGATGCTTTCATTCGCATGAAGGGAAAAGATCGATATGGTCGAGTAAGAGGGTATGGGATTGGTGTAGTGCCAACACAAGTATTTGGGCCACAAGCATATATTGGAAATGTTCGATATGATGATAATATAGAAGAAGTACAAAGATTGAAATCAAAGATACAACTGATGCAAGATACATATGAGTCAAGATTGGTTGAAATGCAAAAAGAATATGAATCGAAATTAGACATGATACATCTAAATCATGAATCACGCATGGGTGGGATGCAATCTCAGTTGAATGAAGTCACCTCTATTTTGTTAAACTTTGTCAGACCATCTGATATTTTAGGTGCCGAGCCGAGGGGTCGTACGTCTACTTAGAGAATTTTGTTTAGTTCCTCATTTTGAGCTTTACTTGCATTAAAACTCAAATAGTTTATCATATATATGTTGTTATGTTGATCATTTTGGGTTTTGTATTTAGTGAAATTGTTATGTTGATCATTTTGGGTTTTGTATTTAGTGAAATTGAAACAGTTCTGTATCACCTTTTGTTTTAAATTTGAATTGTTCAAATGTTAACTAGTTAACTTGTGGAATTGTTTTGAATTCTTCTTATAAATTTGCTTGTGTATATTTTTTTTTCCTCCGGATGTTTGTTCTTTTTAATGTTACAATTTGTAAAGTATATGATTTGCAAGTTTTAATAAAATGTCTAATAGAAAAAAATTAATCAAAATTTTTAAAAATATTTTAAAAATTGTTTTCTAATAATTTAAATGTTTAAAAAATATAACCATGGTATTGAGATGACGACGCTTGAAAGCGTCGGCAAAAATGTCGACGCTATAAAGAGTCGCTAAATTTCTAAAATTTTTATAATATTTTGAAACTTGGGGACGCATTGGAGCGTCGTCAAAATTAAATTGACGACGCATGAGAGCGTCGGTAGTAATTAACCGACGCATGCATAAAGCGTCGCTATTTCGTTGCCGACCCTGCATTTAACGACGCATCTGCCGACACTTTTCTTTGCGTCGGTGGACATTTTGCCGACGCTTAAGAGGGTCGTAAAGTTTAAAAAAAAGGGTAGGTAGAAACCCTTTTTGTTGTAGTGACTCCTAGAAAGAACAGTAAATGCGGGAAAAGAAAAATTACAGGTAAACTACTCCTAGAGAATGCAGGAAATTGCGAGGAATTAAGGGTGGTTTTTTGTTCGCAGGGAAAAAGACCCTTTTTTAGAGCATTAGTACCCTATTTATAGATCGCCCCTTGATAAGTTATTGCTTTTACACAATCGGCCACTATCTCCTAATATCCCGGACCACCTCCAGCCGATCGGAATCGCATGCAACTGCTTGCGTTACTGTAACTTCCTTCAATTGGCGCGACAGTTTACTTTAAAAATTCTTTCGGTGCTCCTGGTGTACGGCCAGATTGAAACATTTGAAGGGAACACCGGCGTACCACCTGTCCGCGCCTAATTGACTAAACACTCCCAAATCATTATCAACTCTTAGAGGGATTGGCCCTAGTACAAAATCAGAGAGTGGTTAGTTGCATAAAGCAAAAAAATAGTGAACAGATCTTAAAGGGCTTTTTTTTTGCATTTAGCCCCCTGGCAAATTTTTATTTTAAAATTAGCCTTGTCAAAATTTAATTTGCAAAAATGGCCCTGGGCCTGCCACGCAGGCACCACGTCAGCGCCACATGGGCAGGGCAGGGACCCGTATGTTAAGTTGAACACGGTGAATCATTCACCGTGTTCAAACACGATGAATAATTCATCGTGTTTAGTACGTATTTTTTGTATATTGAAAAGAGAAATAGGGAGTAGGGATGTCAATAGGTATGGATATCCGAAATATTATCCGAATCCAAACCCGAATAAATTATATATATATATATATATATAATTTATTTTTATTTATTTATACAATATATAAAATATTTAATAATTTTTATTTTTTAGATCTTCATCGAACGGTATAGATTTTTAAAACCCGCTGGGTTCAGATTCAGGTTTCGAGTTTTTTATCGGATATGGATATGGGTATGAATTTTTAAAATCCGTCGGATTCGGATCTGGGTTTGGATTTTAATTTGATTTTCGAGTTCGGGTTCGGATTTTTGACAAAGAGAAGAAAAGGAATACAAATTCCCTATTCCTCTTTTCAATATACAAAAAATACGTACTAAATACGGTGAACCATTCACCGTGTTTAGATATGGTGAATGATTCACCGTGTTTAACTTAACTACCACCCACAGCCCCGCTCACGTGGCGCTGACGTGGCGCCTGCGTGGCAGGCCTAGGGTCATTTTTATAAATTAAATTTTAACGGGGCTATTTTTAAAATAAAAATTTGTCAGGGGGCTAAATGCAAAAAAAGCCCGATCTTAAAGGCTTCTCTTCTTTTTTCTTTTTTTTTAACAAAACCTAATAGGAAGCAATCAAATGCATTGATCGACAAGAATAAGAAGAAGAGCAATCCTTCTCATCATCAGCAGTTAGATGTTACGATACTTGGCAAATTTTTCCTCTGGAATTGTCTAAGTCATCCAACTAAAATTAGCACTTAGCAGTAACTAAGGCCTTATTTGGTAACTCTTTATGTTTCTCTTGAAAATTAGTTAATCTATCTACAGATTTTGTTAGGCGACAAAAGTTGCCAGCACTTCTCACTCCTAAGTTTTTCAAAGAAGACTCCATTCCGCAACCAGTTGGGCGGTAGCGCAAGCTAACCATTGATAACAAAATATAGCCCGTTTGCAGACACATCCAATCATACAAAGAAAGAATTCCAGTGTGGAGTCACAGCTAAACAGGGTGTTGAAGAAACACAAAATTAGCTAAAATAATCTAAGCACAGGTAAAAAATTCTTCGCTGAATCTCCGATCAGCTATTATGACCAGAAGACCATTATACTGACGTAACAATGGAGTAAGTTGGAACCACATCTGTAAGTTCCTTACAAAGAAGAATGTAAAGAAACTTACAAAGAGAAATGTAAAGATAACCACGAATAATATTTTACCAGCAGTTCATACAGAACTGAAAAGAGTAACATCAAAGACGTGACACAGGAAATTGTATATCTTTTCAGTGATTTCTTATGCATTTGACAAACAATTATAACAAAGGAATAGCAATCTTGCTGATCATGAAATAGATATTGGTCACAGCAATTTGCACTAGTTCAACTGATATGGCCCCAACAAAAACAACTAAAAGAAAGAAGGAAACAACTCCAATGCCAGGCTCAGTTAATCATGCATTATGGCCATAACAAGGGCTACCTGTCCTAAGTTAAAAACAAAGCAGTTTTGCAGATCCTCGTCCATCACATTTGTTCTCATCAATATTTATGTTAGGTGACACTGAAGCCATTTAAGAAGATACCTCACCATCAATTTATATCCTACCCTTCCTAACCTTCCTCCAAATATCTATCTCTATAATTATTAATGTACCTTCTTTAGATCTTCATTATTAATAGTTCATACTCCAAATATCTGATTAGATTCTCTATCACTTCTTTACTGTTGCTGCAACNGGGATTATTGGGGTGTCACAAATTTGGCTCAAGTTTAGTATATTACAGTGAATTTCAGTATATTACAAATTCAGCTAAAGTTCAAGTGGTGATACAATATGGCAAAAGTTTTGTTGGTAAATCTGCCCTTTTTTAATTGTAACTCGACAGTTATTAAAGCCATTAACTTGACGGAAATTCATTGGAGGTGATCGAATGCAACAAATGGATTTTTTAGATAATAAATTTGAACTTTTTAAATTTCAGCCGGTGATTGCAATCGGGCCAAAGTTCATGTGGTTCTCTAGCTTTTGCTCTCTGAACTTACTCAGGCCTAGGCATTTTAATGGAAGACTATCCTATGTAGGATGATAAATACTTTTGATCAATTTATGTAGTTTAGAATGTTGAGGAAATGAATGAGTTGGAGCAACCAAATTTATCATGCTAAATCAGGAATGTTGAAGAGGTTTTGTATTGATTATTAATGTACCTTCTTTAGATCTTCATTATTAATAGTTCATACTCCAAATATCTGATTAGATTCTCTATCACTTCTTTACTGTTGCTGCAACCCTGAAGCTCATAATAGACAAGAACTACTAAAGCACAATCTATTGTTTTAATAATCAATACAAAACCTCTTCAACATTCCTGATTTAGCATGATAAATTTGGTTGCTCCAACTCATTCATTTCCTCAACATTCTAAACTACATAAATTGATCAAAAGTATTTATCATCCTACATAGGATAGTCTTCCATTAAAATGCCTAGGCCTGAGTAAGTTCAGAGAGCAAAAGCTAGAGAACCACATGAACTTTGGCCCGATTGCAATCACCGGCTGAAATTTAAAAAGTTCAAATTTATTATCTAAAAAATCCATTTGTTGCATTCGATCACCTCCAATGAATTTCCGTCAAGTTAATGGCTTTAATAACTGTCGAGTTACAATTAAAAAAGGGCAGATTTACCAACAAAACTTTTGCCATATTGTATCACCACTTGAACTTTAGCTGAATTTGTAATATACTGAAATTCACTGTAATATACTAAACTTGAGCCAAATTTGTGACACCCCAATAATCCCACATCGGATGGGAATGGAGTTGTCATGGGGTTTATAAGAGACTTAGACACTAGTAATAATAACTGGGCTTAAGCATTTTGGGCTGGTGGTTTGGGCCCAACGAGTTATTGTTGCTAGTGGGCTGGGTCGTTACATTTGGTATCAGAGCCAATTACCAGCCGGAAGTGTGAGATGAGTCTCGGCTGAGCCAGGGTCTGGATGACGAGCTAGCGAGATGAGTCTCACATCGCCTGGTACTTGTGAGTCTGAGCCTGACGAGGACGTCAGGGCTTAAAGGAGGGGATATTGTGAGACCCCAGATAGTCCTATATATGAGATATAATAGGGCTAAACTCTTAACCCGGCTTAAGCATTTTGGGTGGTGGCAAGGCCCAAGAGGTTAAGAGAGTTAAGCGTGCTGGGACGGGAGTAGTCCTAGGATGGGTGACCCCCTGGGAAGTCGGGGCGTCACAAAATTGGTGAAGCGTCAGTTAAAATAGTACATGATATTATTTGGAAGAAACTAGAGAGGCTACTAGATATATATTAGAAGTGATTTGGAGTAAAATGGAGCGAAAACGGAGATTTTAAAGTCAACTTCAAAATCTCACACTAGAGTTTCATTTTTCGAAAACTACTGTCATTTTCCAGGAAATGACAAGAAGATAATTGGGGAAACCCTCAGTTTCTGAGGATTATTGGGAGAATTTTCCACAAAAATGGTCGTGTTTTGAAAAATCACAAGGGATTTCCTAGAAAATGGGTTGGGAATCAATGTGGGCAGCGTTCGGTTTCTGAGAAAAATAAAAAGACTTTTCGAAAACCAGTGGGATCAGGGTCATTTTCCAGAAAAACACAAGGATGTTCCGAAAAATGTATAGATTACTAGTCGAAGCTGTAATAGATAGAATTTTTGCAATGTTGGAGACTTGGAGGGTTTATATACAACAATTGTGACACTACTAGATACACCCCACCATATACCGAACACCCTTTTCATATTTTCACCCTTCTTTTCCCTTCTTTCTCCCTTTCTCTTTCTAAGAGACCATAACCCTAGCTCCATCTTCTTCCCCTCACAAGAAGACCTTTCAAGCTTTGAGTCAGGCAAGAGTATTGCAAGAAAGAGCTCTCTAAGGAGATCAAGATCTCCAACATTGAAAAACCACCTTGTGAGGGTTGAGGTGAGTTTTGAGATTTTAGAAGAGACTTTTTGGGGTTTTCTTATTTGAAGGCTTTTAGGGATTCTAACTTGATTAGAACTTTTTCTTTAGGGTTGATTAGAAGACAACAACAAAAATATACTTTACAAAGAGGTTTTAACTAGTTGAGGTGAGTTCTTCATATTTCAATAAAATGTTGGAGATTTCCGAAATGGTGAATTTCTAACTTGGTTAGAACATCACCTTTAGATTTAATTGGAAGCCTCAAATACTCAAAAGATGTTTATAAAGAGGTCTTCTAAGTCGAGGCAAGTTATGCCTCCTGAAATGGTTTTAACCATCTCTCCATATCCAAATTTCCTTTCCTTTATCTTACTGTGGTAAGATTCGCATGGTGATCTAAGGTTTTAATTATGGTATTCCTTCTATATTGTTGACATGCATGCTTCTTAGAGATTTATAGCTATAACTCATTCTTAAGATCCATGATTTAGCATGGATAAAAGAAATGACACTTGCATGAAACTTGAAACACTAGGCAGCGTTTGGTTAGGGGATAGGGATAGGAATAGGCTCTTATCCCCCCCTTTATATCCAAACGCTAATTTTTTATCCGAGAATAGTAGTTCTCGGTTATCCCCACCAACACCTTCATTTTCTATATAAAACTACCTAAAATTGTTCTTATTCCCGGGAACAATCTAATTTTCATCCAAACACTATTTTTCTTATCCCCATACTTGTACTTATCCCTGTAATAGCTAGTTCTTACTTATATCCGAACCAAATGGTACCTAGGATTTGCATGATTAGTAGTTGAAACTATTTTGATATGAATTCTTGTACCTAGCAAGGTTAGCAATGGATAATGACAACCATACATCTTAGAGAATTATTATTGCAAGCCATATGTGACATTGTGTTAACCATTCTTTGAGACAAATATGTTACAATGGTAGATCCTTGAGATAACACTATTGGAGTATAGTGTCTTCTTGTTTGCGAGACATGACCTTTTTGGTACGATATAGTTATCGTATTCTTGTGAATAGATACATTGAGACCATAATTATGGTAATGTTATTTGTAAGATTGGGTAAATCCAGGAGACTATGGCCAATCTTGCGCAAGTCAGTTAGTTGGTTCGTGGAAGTCGCGATTTCACAAGCCATGTCCCTCCAAAAGTGTCACGTGATGGTTGCACTATTGCAGGGCACAGTATTAACTCCCATGGGTTGGACGGCGTAGTGAGCTGCAAGGCTCACTAGTGTCTCCCCATAAGGTTACGGTATGCAAGCTAGGGCCGAACCGCAAGGTTTGCCATTTAAGATATGTAAGTGTAATTATGTCATAGTAAGAACTTGATACATAGCTGATCATGTTGGATCATTTTCATGTATCCTTGTAGAGGCATACTACCGGCACCTTTACTTGTATTCATTTACTTTATTTACTAGTTTCATACTCACTTATTCATTCCTATTATGCTTCGTTTGGATCTAGTGTGAACGGTTGGCCAAGTTTGGCAGTCGTACCCACTGAGAACTTATTTAGTTCTCACACTCTTTTATTGTTTTTATTTCAAAACCATATTCTGCCAGTGAGGCGATCGTGGCAAGGGTGTTGCGAGTTATAGACAGCTAACCGTATCGGTCTAGTGAGGGAACCATTTTTTAAGAAATAAAACATAATTAATCATATATTGGGAGATGACAATTATATTTTATTTTGAAAAATAAGTATGTACAAAAGAGTTTGGGTTTAAGTTGTAAAAGTTTGACGTAGAAGTTATTTTCACTCTAATGCTTCATTGTATATAATCTTGCATGTAATGCACAGGTTGTTGTATGCTACCGCTTCGTGGGGGGAAAAAAATTCTACCTGTTCAGCGGGTCTATTGCCCGCGCCCAGGCAGGCCCCTTGAGGCCAGTCCTGGGGACGTGACAGAATTAGTAAATGACCACCTAAAGTTTAGATAAATTACATATTTGATATCACTATTTGAACTTCAAACTTTGGTGCTATCAGAAAACTTAAGGAAAATAATTTTTCATGTGATGTAACAGTCACATGGTGATGACAAATTAATGACTTAATGGAAAATTCAAGCATGTTGAGCAATAAATTGATTGTTTAGGTGGCAAATTTGAACTACTAAACTTCACCTGGTGAATAGCCAATGGACCAAAGTTAGATGGTTCTAGGGCTTCTTTCCTATGTTATATGAATCTGTTAAAAAAAAATGTCTTGTATAAGACAAGCAATGTTTAATGTATCGCATATAGTTAGGCATTGAAGCGAAGCAATAACAAGAAAAAGAGTAGTGAAAGTGTTCGAAGGCAACTAAGCCACAAATTTAAGGTTTAAGTTGAAGGATAAAACTTCATGAGACTATTAGCAAATATATACAAAGGGTAGCTAAAGTGTTCCCAATGCAACTAAGCCACAAATTTAAGGTTTGAGTTGAAGGGTAAAATCTCATGGTACCTATTAGCAGATATATACATCCCAAGGCATTCTAGAATATACCACACAGGCGGTAATTATTGGCAAAAGGAAGTCCTGCTTCACATCAGATGGTTAGAATAGAGAACCAATTAGGAAAAAGCTACCTATCTCAAAGCAAATTCCACCACTCGTCCACTCCACAAGCACAACAAGACACATGAAGTTAAAAAGCCTCTGTAATTATTCCATAGCAACGTAGACACAATGGACTCTTTACCTATAGTTAGGTTTCAATTTCTGATCAAAAGAAGAAAAGAACAAAGAGAAGATTCAAAAGAAGAAAAGCACACAGAGAAGACTAGATTTAATAACACACCTGAATCAAGACTAATCAAGATCTGACAGTAAATAGATATTACTATAGCTAGATCTGGTGTTGGTTCAGCTATAGCTTAAGCAAGGACAGGACCGACAAGTTGCTGGAAACTAAGTCCTGTTGTTCCACCACCTCTTGTTGAGGCTTGCCTCATTTTCCTTCAGGTAATTCTCAATTTCATCTCTTCATAATGGGCTTTCTATAAAGATGGGCTTTATCAGGTTTTGGGGCCTTTGGGGTCCCTGATGTAACAAACGATAGGATTCAATCCTCTTCTCGACCATCCTTTAAGCATACACATGGAGCTTTAATTGGCATTGTCCTATTTATAGAAATCTTGTTTTGGAATTTGGAGGGTTACTTTCAAATATTACTATTGTCCTCCTTGTTTAACATATATCTAACTGTTCTAACTCTTAACTATGATGTTTTAATACGTTAGGTAAAAACTTTATGCTTAATTTCTTATTAAGATTCATCAAAAATGGTATACTTTAGGTAATAAAAAAAAGTATATTTCCTATATTTCTTATGCTTAGATCATTTTCTTCTTTTGCCCCTCCGTTGGTGTTCCATTCTACATACTTTATGTGTACTCTATTAATTTCTAACCACAAGCTTCCAACCGTTTCCCCTCCACGTTTACCTTTGTACAAAATGTTGTTATAACTCACTATAGAGGAAAGGGATATGTTGCAAGAGATTGTGTTGATTATATTACTATACAACAGAGAAAAAAAAAAACTTTACTAACTATTTATAAGTAAATAACATATACGCCAACCATTACGTACTTCAGCATGTAGCCTAGAACTACAACAAAGATCCCAACGAGCTCTCAGCACTAGTTTGCTTAGCCTGGTTTGAACTTTCGATTGATCTAAGAGCATGTTTGGTTCATGAGTGGAATTGAAATGGAAAATGGAATTGGATTGCATTGGAACGAGAAATGGAATGATGAATTATCCAAAAATGTTTGGTTCATTATTGGAATGGAAATCGGAATGGACATTTAAAATTTTGAGAGAGGGTTTGGTTAAGAGAGAGGAGAGTGATGAAGGGAGAGGAAGGGGAAATGTTTGTAAGAGAGGGTTTTGAGTGGTTTACTTGGGAATGGGCCAACCTAGGATTCAAAATCGGATTGAGCAATAAATGCATTGGGTCATTCCTCTTCTAGAGTGTAATGGGAACCGGAATACAAACAACAACTATTGGAATCAATAAATCTCATTCCGATTCTATAGCCTAAAACAAGTGAACCAAACAAGCCCTAAATGGCACCAAAAATAAATAAATTACTTAAGACTCTGAGAACAAAATGGTAACTAGAACAAAGCAGAAGTATCTGCTATTATCTTGAATTCTTGTTAATGATTATTTAGTTGAATATAATTAACAGGTCCTCAGTCAATTTTGCTTAGGTCATTTTCTTCTTGCATTTAACACATTCTCTACTCTATTGCTTTCTAAGCCTACCCTCCAACTCTTTCATCTTTAACTCATCTTTCCGACAAACAATTGTTACAATTCATTATTTAGATAGAAAAGAAAAAAAGGAAATAAGATAAGATATATTAAAAGAAATTGCCTTGATTCAGTTACAATTGACAAGTTGAATAAACAAAGCATATCTCACTAATTATTCACAAACAAAAACTACCGGCTGTTCCAACCCAAAAATACAATAGTCATCTATCGTAATTTGTCTCACAAGAGGGCCAAGACACATGTCTATCAAAATATAACCAAAAAGCTCAAGAATTTGAACAACAAACAGAGAAAGAGAGAAAGAGGAAACAATACCGTTTAAATTCAATCCATAAAACCCATTTTACTCCAAATGGCGTCGCGGACCTGGCGCTGATCCCTCCCCTTCAGCGTCCTTCCGGCCCCTTCGAGCATCGAGGAGGCCCGTAACGGCGACTCCTTTGTGCGCGCCCTCGCCACAATCTCGTGAGGCGGGAGCATCTCGTCCTCGCCATCGTCTTCCCCCTCGAGCTCCTCCGGCCCACTCGCCGGCCTCCGGTTCACCAAGGGAACGTTCACCGGTGCCGACTGGTGGTGGATCCGGGCCCCGGGGACAGAGAGGTTGAACTCGGGCCTCGGCCGAGGAATCGAGGGGATCATCCGGGAGGCGGAGGAGGAGGCGGAGGAGGTGGGGGAGGTGGAGGCGGAGGAAGAGGATGAGGACGAAAGATGCGGCCTCGGGCGTAGCAAGGAGGCTCCGGCGGCGGCGGCGCCATGCTTGGGGGAGAAGCGTGTGAAGTCCTCGGGGAGGGCGGCGAGAATGCCAAGGCGGTAAGCATGTGGCGGCGGTGCGTGGGCCAGGTGCGACTCGGGGGCGACCTGGCGGCTTGGCGGTGACTTGTCGGCCAAACCAGGTGCTACCTGGCGAAAGCGGGGGTATTTAGGGGGCCGAGGCTTGCGAAGTAGCCGCAGGGGAGGAGGAGGAGGAGGAGGAGACTGCGGCTGCGGCTGCGGCGGCTCCTCCCGAAGCTCGAGGTGCTTCTGCTCGAGAAGCGGAGGCGGGGGCGTGGGGGGCTCGGGTGAGGGGCGGGGGGAGTAAGGCGCGAGCAGAAAGAGGCATTGGGATTGGGATTGGGATCGGGGGAGAGGGGGAGGGCGGCGGGGCGGAAGGCGGCGGGGTGCCTNCCGATGAAGCGTTCGGAACCGGGGGATTTATGGTGGCGAAAGCGGTCCATCGTGGACCAAACCGGCTGTTCAGTGGCGGTTCGGCGGTCCAGCGGGGGCTCAGCGTGGACCGGGTGCGTGGCGGCGGTGTACGAATGGCGGAGGAGCGAAAGAGTGGGGTTGGGGCCTGCGGGTGGGGGGGCGTGCGAACTGGGGAGGGGAAGAGGATGCTGAGAGAGTGGTACGGCTTTAATGACGGTAAGTAGGGGGATTGACATTGAGATTGAGATTGAGATGTTTAGTTTTAAGATTCGCGCAAGGATGCGAGTTTGGGATGGGGGCGGATATTAAGAAAACAAAAAAAAAAATAATTTTTAATATATTTCTGTCACTTTGAAGGAATAGGTATAAATTATAAGAAATTGACGGAATAGTGATGAAGTCTGATAGACAAGAGCTAAATTGAACAGCTTGAAATGTTAAAGGGATAAAATAAAAGTTTTTAAAAATTAGGAAGGAAAGTTTAAAAATATATAAAATTTACCTGAGCTGTCGACAAATTTAATTTAATTTTTGAAATTTTAATTTGACTATCTAATTTTCTAATTTATTTGATTTGGATCATTTAATAACTATTAAGTTTTGTAGTTAATTTCACACAGGCCCCTACAAATATAGTGAATTGCAAATATATCCCTACAAAGTTCAACTTTCATATGTTGTCCCTACAAAAGTCCTAATGTTTTTAAATACATCCCTCTGGTTTGTTACCGTTAAAACACTGCTTATTTTATAAGTGAAATGACCTTTTTACCATCACAAATATGTCCCTCCAAAAGTCCCAACTGTTAATTGAAGATAGGTAAAAAGATCAATTCGATCACCTCATAAACAACAAAAGTTAAGTATTTTACCTATGGTTAACTAATTTTTTCTAACGGATACTAACGGTAAGAATATATTTAAAAATATTATGACTTTTGCAGGGATGACATATCTTTTTAGAAATATATTTGTAAGTCACTATATTTGTAAGGACCTGTGTGAAATTAATCCTAATTTTTAAATTTGAATACATTATTATTTTTACGAACCTGATTAATATATATATACCTCTATATTAAAGCTCAATACTGTAACCAATGTGGCATGTATGCCTTATTTTGGGAAAGTGGATACCTTCATTCTTAAGTTTGGAATTTACTTGCTATATAATTTTTCTCCTTTCTTAAATAATTTTCTTTCTTTTTTAAACCGGCTTCTCTTCTTCCATAACTAAAAATGAGACAGGAGATGGTGTTGTTCTCACCTTTTCCTCTCCCTTCCCTGCAAATAGTCGTTTTCTCTACCCTGCTCGTCGTTTTCTAAAGTTAAAAAAAGGTGAATTGTTTGAGTAAGAGATCAATAGAGGGCATCATCCATCTTCTCCCCACCTTCCCAAATCCTCTTCTTTCTCTCTACCTCTACTCCCCTCTCCTTTAACCAATGTGTGCCCTTTTCCCCTTTGCACCGCCACATCCTTTTCCGCCACTGCCTCCGCCTCCGCCACCATTGAAGGGGTTGTGGTCACCTTTGCTCCCTTTCCATCCCCTCCGCCTTCACTATAAACTCTTTTTCCTTGAACCCTCTCGAACCCTCTTGAACCTTCTACTAATCTCTTTCTTTGTGGAGTTTTTGCATAACTTGTACAAACACGCTCCATGGCGGTGTGGTCGCAGCAGTGGCAGAGGCAGTGGCACTTGCCTGTACAAAGGCCATTGCTGATGATCAAGAGTTCTTCCTCGGTGAGTCCTCTACCTTCTTCTCTGTCCCTTGCGTCGATGTGAGCACCCTCAAGCCTAAATCTCCCTCTTTGATCCAATCATTAGATATATAAGCTTTTATGTTCTCCTATATTTCACATGAAATGTGTTGTTGTTATCTTCAAATTGGGATGCCTTTTAGTCGTCAATTAATTATTCATAAATTTTTGGAAGAGCCGGTGGCCAAAGATCGGATATTGTTTATTAAGATAAAAATGTGCAATCTTTATTTTGTTTCTATCCATGACAAAATTAAATTCCTATTTTGTTACCAATCAGCTTGCTAGAAGTCAATTCATCTTGGACAATTTTGGATTAACAAATAATAGCAAACCTTTGATACAATAGCGAAACATCACATTTATTTCAACAGGAACCTTGCTTTACCAAAAAAATGGATAAATGATTTATATAAGAGACTGAGCTTCATTTTGATGGCTTTTTTTTATCATAGTTACTTTCATTGTTCCTCTGGTTTATATGGTCTGTAATATTTCACTGAACTGAAAAAGATAATAGCCACACCATCTGAATCTTAAATTGTTAATATAATTATATTTAATTATTAAATATATGTTTACTTCTGCTAAATCGGTCCGCTGCAACGCACGGGTTTCTTCACTAGTTTAATAAAATTTATGCAACTATAATTCTATTAAAGTAATAGAACTAAACTTTATACCAAAATAAACATTAAGGCCCTGTTTGGATGTATGAATATTCTATTCGGTATATTTTCATAATTTACTTGAGAAGTTTGTATATTTGGTATATAAGAAGTGTGATCAAAGTTTAGAATTAAATAGTATATTCGGCCTTCATGCCATTTTTGGGACAAAATAAATTACCTTATAGATGAAATATAATATCATGCCAAATCATAAATATCGAGTTCTTTCAAAGAGCAAAATTCAAACTTTTTTTTTTTACAATCACACTAGAAAATTCTTGTACTGAATTAGTTATTCTTGAATAACTTATTTCGATTCTCAAACATGGCCTAAATGACTATATTACATAAAATAAAAGATTTGGTATCAAAATCAAACTTTTAAAAGGGTGGGTAATTGAATTAAAATGAACCAAAGTTCAAATATGTTCTATCTATTTCTTTCTTTTCTTGGGGAAAAAATACAAACAGAATGTTGGTATATATATTCAAAAAATAGAGGTTAGCTATAAAATAATATAAAAAGTGTCGACGAGTCGATCAAGCCGAAACATGGAAATCTCGTTCTCTTTAAGAAGATTCAAGCCCTCTGCAGTTGGCAAAGCCTTTGAACCGATGTAGCAAAATACTGACTTGTCCCCTCCAGGATACAACAGCTCGACCCTCATCGTGTGGCTTTACCAACTCTGCATAAGTAGATGAGCTCAAAGCTCCATCAAAAGAATACCTTTCTTTGGTCTTCTCTCTCTCAAGTAGAAGATAGATATTGTAGTTTTCGTTGTTGTATGCAAATGAATTGAAATCCACTCTATATATAGGCCTCACAAGCTATAGGTTACGAGAGTATTAAATAGCTAAGAGGTTTCATACTTTAAATCATATTTTGGTTGTGATTCCATGTATGCATAATTAAGTTATCGGTATTAATTCACAATGATGCAAGTGTAACATGCACTGCATTATGAATGTGAATGTCACGCCTCGGGGTCCCTTTGTAAAACCCAATTCGAAATCGGGCTATTTTAATAAATCAGAGTAACTGAAAAACTGTTGCTTTTTTTAAAAAAAAAAACCTAGACCCTCCCAGGGTGCAACAAACCAGCCACAAATACAAGAGATTTTCGAATCAAAAAGACAGTCTCCCTTATATTTGCACGGCATGGCACATGTACAAATGCCAGCCATGATCTCCACTCACACAAACAACAATCACGAGTCACACAGATTATCATTTTATATCATGTAGCTAGCCGTCCTTGGTTACAACCATTCCACGTTAATTTCAGATTCATTCCTGCTAGTTGAAAGCGCCTCCCACACGAAGGTTTCACTTCGAAATTCTAGTTTTTCGAAAATCCATGAGAAGCCGAAGAACCACTTTGAAAACTGTTTCCCACATAAAAACCTTTATTTTAAAAATACTATCACGAGGGTTAGAAAACCACATTCTGAAATCCGAATTCAAAACCATAAGTTTTCAAAAACCACGAGTATTCCAAAACCATGAGTATCCAAAACTCATACATACATCATCCAAAACCGCAAGGGTAAACCACCTACTAAACCACAAGTAGATATCTAATAACTAGTGAAGGGTAAGATCTATACTATCCACTAATATCTATCTAATACTATGTATGAATTAATCAAAAAGGTATACTGTATGTCGAGAAACCCTATCTCGGCCCTTTAACTCCGGCCTCACGCACCATCCCGACCAATCCCACCTATGTCACCTGTGGAAGAAAATGGGAGTGAGAAACCAACAAGGGTCTCCTAGTGGGTAACCAGGTATAGGTACATAAAGGTCTACGGTAGTAATATAACAATGAAGAGAGATGAACTGTAAGTAAGCATGCAACAACCGCTACTGTAGCTATATGCGTCAACCGGGCGAAAAGTCCAAATGTACCTATATCGTCGTGTCGGTCTAAGGACATCAGGCAAAAGCCACTCTCCACTCGCTCACCTGGCATATAACCCTAGCATAAGCTCCTGGGCTCACGCGTTGGAAACCAACTACTTTTCTAAAAAAGAACATCCTCTTGTAGGGGATCAGACCGCTGGTGTTCGTGAAATGCTCTCGAGTTGTGGCGATCAATGCGAATATGATCAATAGCCAACTGTCGGCGAATAACCGACAATCATCGCCCCTTGGGACGCACCGACCAATAGGTCATCGAACTATAAGAGAACAGAGTACCAACCACTCAGGACAACAGGATATAGCGACTCAACATCCTCTCAAGTGTATGCAAGTACCGACCACTTAGGTCAATTAGGATGAAACAACTCGACATCCTCTCAAATGTATGCAAGTACCGACCACTCAGGTCAACTAGTAGGTGTATATCAATGTCACTACCTCTTTACTCTAAGTTATGAATGCAAGAGAGAATGCACTAAGCAGAGCAAGGTCGAAGTCATGTGGTGAAGAGCTCAAGTACTGAATATGTATATATAAAAGAAGTAAAAGTAGGGATGAAGGGAATATCACCGAGCGTGCAGCACTGAACCGACTCCGGATCGAAATACTTACCTATGTCACAGTTGTACTGTAACACACTGGACCTTTGCAAATTGCGAGGTTCGAATGACTGGCTGTGTTCTGAGCTTTTCCAAATTTTCTGGTGGGTCGTTGACTGTGTTCCGACCTATGGCACGTGTTCCGAGAATTGTGGTTTAAAGCCTTGCACCAAAACCCGAAAAAACGGAATTTGGCTGACTCTCGGATTGCGTTCTGCAGGGCTTGTACCAGTACAAGGCTGATGGTTGTACCGGTACAAGGTTGATGGTTGTACCGGTACAGCCACTGGCTTGTACCGGTACAGGGCCGCAGAACCCCGCAACCCGAGCCTCGGGTTTGGCTTTTCGTGGGTCTTGTACCGNATGATCTGTTGGTTAGCCTTGGGCGGACGGGGTAGGTCCTGTCCGTTCGGCGTCTGTTCGACGCGCCCGGGCCGGACCAAACTGGTAGCGGTCTCGCGGCGTGATAGACTTAGCACCAAAATCCCAAAACCGGAATTTTTGGACAGCTCTCGGGTAGCCAGCAGCAGAGCTTGTACCGGAACAAGACTGGTCTTGTACCGGTACAAGGTTGATGGTTGTACCGGTACAGCCACTGGCTTGTACCGGTAAAGGGCCACAGAACCCCGCAACCCGAGCCTCGGGTTTGGCTTTTCGTGGGTCTTGTACCGGTACAAGGACCCGTGTACCAGTACAAGGCGGCAGATTTCATGCAGTTTGAACTGCAGGGGGTTTTTCGCAATTGTGGGCTTCTTATAACAGCACCCACGCCCCTTAGGGCTTTTTTTGTGCTGGAACCAGAGGAGGAGAAGGTGAGAGGTGCTCCACCTTGCTCCACTTGGATTTGATCTCCGTTTTAGATCGATTTTTGGTGGATTAATCCCTTTCCTTTTCTCTTTTATGCTTTTCCACCATTGATGGAGCTAGAAGCTTGGATTTGAGGCTTGGTGGAGGAGAGATCTTTGGACTTTGAAGGTTTAGAGCTTGGATTGGAGCATTTTAGAGATAAATGACTTGTTCTTTCCTCTAAATTCCCAGCTTTGATGATATTTTTGGAATTAAACCCTAGAATGAGGTTTTAGGGCTTATTTTTGGGCATTTTGAATCTAGGGCTTTTGAGGCTAGATTGTTGGGATTAGAATCTTCCTTTGGCTTGGATTGGAAGGATTCTAACTCCCTTTTGAAGCTTTAGAGGAGATTTTTGCACCAGAGGTGAGTTTTCCTTACCTATGCTTGATTAGCTTAATGATTGAGCTAAGTATTGTTCGTTTGGTTCATATGACAATTGTTTTTATACCTCTAGGGTACTAGGAGGCTAGAGGACGCCTTCATTGGAGCAAACGAAGAGTTTCGTTGTCATCGGTGGGTTTGGCTTCATGAAAACGGGGCGAAATGGCCCCTAAGCTTTCTAAACCTTCCGTTTACTATTTTTAAATGCAAATCTATGCTAAATAAAATTTATGCGAATTTTAGAACCCCTAAAATGCATGTGTTATGCGAAGGGTTCTAGCTCTCTTTTGGACCTAGGAGAGATTTCTTCTCTTGAGGTGACGTTGTTGCCCATTATTGCTATATGCTTAATGTTTGAGCTATTTCGCTCTTCGTTTCGTTTGGGTAACCCCGTTTTTGCTGCTCTTAGGGTACTTAGAGCTCGCCGAAACCTATCGTGGCCGGATCGGAGTTTCGATTTTGGTGTGACTAGCCTTATAATATGAGATTTCCTTCATTGATATGGTGAATTTAATGTTCGGTAAATTGGCGAAAATCATGATAATCATGTCAAATGCCTTTATATGATTTTTGGAATGCTTAAAATACCCATGTCACATGTAAGTGAAAATTTTGGACCGTCTATGCTAGTAAGAAACAGTACATATAGAAGCTTTTGCCGGATTTTATCTTAGCATTCTTATGTGGGCCATGTTGCTCTATTGTGTAAATATGAGTTTTGATCTCAATGCATTTAACTAAGTTTATTGAGACAGAAAGTACAACATTGGCATATTGGGTCACCCGCAACGTTGAATCGTATGTGATTTAGAGCTAATGTCATTCAGAGCGCATTGAGCCTCGGGGTAGTGTGAGAACCTAGGATGGGCCATGAGAGGATTTGAAATACATGTCGAACATTAAATTGCCTAGTGTCATCAAAGGACTAGGGTAGCCAAATGTTGAAACTTCAATTTTGACTTAAAACTAGATCTTCGTGATGTAGTGACGTACATGTTAAGAGACATGAGGATTTGGATATGTTTGAGACTGGACTAGCTTGCTTGCCATTTGTGTAATTCGCACATGCTTTGGAGGGTCGCTTCCTACAAGCCGGCCCACTCCGGAGTTAGCTACGCGGGACTATTTGATCGCTCTGATGCGGATATTGAGGAAGCCTACAGGGGTCGAGTTGAGGACAGACACATTCCAAGAGTAGAATGTCGTGCTACACAGGACTTAGGCGGCACAAGCTGGGCCACCTTGCGTGCCCATCCCCCGGGTGGTCCTTAGATTGGAAAATGCAGAAATCGACACGCTGTTGATATGGACTCTCACTATTAGATGGCTTAGTAGCTGGATTTACTTTGACCATGCTATGATATAAGCATTGGTGCATATAGCATACTTGCGGTTTCATTGTTGATCGTACGTATACTCGGCTTGGCTTGTTTAGAGCGCTTACTCTTTATGCATTGAATATTGCATTGTGAGGGTTACCTTGTTGTATCAAGTCAAAGACTACAGTAGCATTGGACATATTACCTTTATGCAGCGTAGATGTACAATCACATGACATCATGTTTACTTGAGATATAGCCGTTTCAGCTCTTAATTATGTTTTCGTAATTGTTCGTGCCTATTACTCTTATTATTGCTTATTGTACTTACCCTTTTACTTGTTGGGCCTAGTGGTAGCATGGCGAAGGTCAGTAGTAATTGCCCCTGGGAACTGATAATTATAGTTCTCAACGCCTTTTTTCTCGATGTTTTTTCAAGCTTCCACGCCGGGTGAGGCCAGGGACCGAGCGGAAAGGGCATTGATTCAGCTAGCTCGTTCAGCGGCAGGGACGAGTTTTTTAGGTTGTTCACTTCGATGATTTTTCCTTTTGTGAGAGGTTGGAGTTGTTACCCGTATATGTATTAGCGGACCACCATCATTTGTACGTATTATGGGTTAACTTTGTTTGACTAGCTTTTTTTCTTTCTTGGTGTAGATTTAGAACTTTAGCTCTGATATCATTAGCTGGCCTCATTATTCATTCTTCTATTTGTTTTATTATCTTGCTTTTACTTCCGCTTATTATTGTAGACGCCTTATATGTTGTAGACATATGCGGGAGTTGGGCCGCTCCGGGAGGGCTCCGCCGGTCCCGGGGGTACACGTGAGGGCCAAGCTGGCCCTCAACTCACGGATCTCGCCAGTAATCCGAAAGCGTATGCGGACGGTCTACCTCCTCAAAGCTTCGCCACATTGTCCGGCCCGGCCAGATTGGGGACGCCGAAGTAATCGGCATGCATCACTACAAAACATAAAGCCAGAAGTTAGTAAAACCCCGCTATCGATCCACCGCTCAAAGACAATACCCAAATCATGCCGGAAGTAAGGAGTTGTTCCTTCACACTATCCCGATGATTACGTTGTCGGCCGGCCAATGTAACCCTCCGCGATGTTAGAAGTTTATAACACTTCAATTAACTTCACTTTCTGGAGTTACCATGATACCCCAATCAAGAATAACTTTCGCTTACAAGTCGAATAGACTCGTCTCTCTAGAGCCTTATTTCTTATAGTGCCAACCGGCCTAAGTTTGGCTGGTCTCTAAGACTCAACCCTAGGCTTGAACAATTTATAATTCTGGTCACCCCCGGGGTAGCGGAAGCCTATCGCGATGTCGCCGTCAAGACGCAGAGTGTTCCCCCATACGTCTAAACATTATAAGCGGTCTACAAAATTTCAAATTAATTAAAACTGTAATACAAAGAGATCTAGTGATATCAGAGCATTTTAAACTAGTTCTAAAACAAGAAGAGAACATAAAGCTTGAATATGCACTAAATTAAAATCATAAAGTAAATTACAATAGGAGCCTCATAACGATGTGCTAAGTGAAGTACAGTTGGTCTCTCTATACATGGCACAAAACCTCTCCCTCTCTCAAATACAAAAGGAGAGTAACCACCTAGCGCAAAAACTCTCCTACAGCTAGCTAAGAGACACGCCTTGCCGCGATCCGTGCCTCCGCCGGTGCCGAGGCTCTGAAAGGAAAACATAGAAACAGGGCATGTAGAGAACTTAATTAAATAATAGTTCCCAGTGGGAGATTACTGACTTCAGTGAAATGCACCACTAGGCCGAGACTATAAAAGAGGGTCGGTGTACAACTATAACAAAAGAGGATAAATGCCACTGTAAATAAATAAATAAAGAGTACCCAATAATCATGATATCTCTACTTAGCATGATTTGCATAAGTAAGAAAGCAACTACTAGATATTACACATGAATACCCAACTGTAAATGCATGAATATGCAACTACCCAAAGTCCACAATGTAATAGTAAAGATGTCATTGTTTACTATTCTAGTCAATGTTCACTCGTCACTTATCTGCTGTTAAAAGTTCAGTCTGATAAGACCACCCGAAGGCTGTCTCGCATAAAGAACCACCTGAAGGCTGTCTGGCTTTACCCTGCCTAATGGCCCCTGGGTAGTCAACATCCCGACCCTAGAATGAGCCTTTCCCACGGCAATCAGCTTCGGCGCCCAATCCCGCACGGCGAACGTATCGCAATGGCCAACTCCGCGAGTGCCGGCTTATGGAGCGACCCTCACAAGCATGTGCGAATGAGCACAATGGCAAGCATGCTATCGTATGTCACAAGTACCGAGTCCTCATGTCTACAACATGGAATATGTCACAACTCTCTCATAGCCTATCTCTATGTCATCATGTCTAAAACATGGAAATAATAGATGCTCAATGGCCTACCTCTATGTCTAATACAATAGTCTCATAATGTGCTAGTCTAAGTGCCCCTTTATGAAACACTTCGTTTTAACTCCTAAGTCCAAGTTTAACCCAAAGGTTTATCAATGCTTAATTAAGTCATTCTAAACACATAGAACATGATTCTAAAGACTAGCATGAGCACTACCCAAAATGCATGCATCAACACCCACAATGTTCTACTATATAGAGTGAAAATTTTCTTATACATAA
>NC_033621.1:15284141-15312850 GCF_001540865.1 Ananas comosus
GACCGCACCGTAGCCGAGTACGAGAGGGAGTTTTCTCGGCTTCTGCATTGCGTGCCTTTCGTCGTGCGGGGCGACGAGAACAAGGCCCGCATCTTCGAGCGAGAGTTGAGACCGTCTATCTACCGGTTTGTGCAATCCTCCAACCTCCAAACCTATCGGGAGGTGGTGGATCGTGCGCTCATTGTGGAGAGTGGCGCGGCAGAGATGCAGGAGCGGCGAGAGGGCTTGGTTAGGGGTAAGGCCAAGAGGCCTGCGACAGAGGGTGCAGGCCTGACACACTCTAGGAGGCCGCCGAAGCACCCCAAGAGCCAGCAGCATGGGCGTGGCCCGGCGCCTCAGCGAGGAGGATCAGAGCGACGCCGGCCCTTCCCGTGTGTGATCTGTGGTGGCCCTCATCACCCACCGCAGTGTGCACAGCGGGCGGGCAGGTGCTTCCAGTGTGGCCAGGAGGGCCACGTGCGGACCGAGTGCCCGAGGAGTTTTTCACCAGCACCGTCGACTGCTTCAGCACCGGCTTTACCAGCCACTAGCCAGGGAACTCCATCGGCACAGTACCAGCCTGGGCGGCCACCCGTCCAGCGTCAGAGCGAGGGATCACGCCAGGCCCCGAGTGGCCGCATGTATGCCGCTCAGACCGAGAAGGCGGCGACAGCTGGGGATGTGGTTGCAGGTATTATTTTACTTGATGGCATTAGAGTTCGTGCATTATTTGATACCGGTGCATCACATTCATTCATAGATCGGCTATTTGCCGAGTTGCATGGCATCCAGCTAGTTTCTTTGTTGCATCCAGGACAGGTTGTAGTACCCGACCACACCCTTGATATTCGAGAGTTTTGCCCCAGCTGCCCTGTGCAGATAGGGGATTGGATTATGCCCGTGGACTTGCTAGCCTTGCGCAAGTTGGGGGAGTTTGACGTGGTCTTGGGTATGGATTGGTTGACCAAGTATTATGCCACGATTGATTGTAAGAATCGCACGGTTACTTTTAGAGAACCGGGGCAAGTTGAGGTGATTTTCAGAGGATGCCAGAGTTTGCTCATCGCAATGACGATCAGCTCGTCTCGAGCTAGGCAGCTGATCAGCAGGGGTTGTGTAGCCTACTTGGCTAGTGTTGTGTTGAGGGGCGAGGGTGATACCCCTAGGATTGAGGATATCCCGGTAGTGCGGGAGTTTCAGGATGTGTTTCCAGCTGAGCTACCGGGTATGCCTCCTGATAGGGAGATTTAGTTTGTGGTAGATCTCGTCCCTGGGACTACCCCAATCTCAAAAGCACCCTATAGGATGGCACCGGCGGAGTTGAAGGAGCTGAGGGCACAGCTACAGGATCTTCTAGACAGAGGCCTCATTCGACCGAGCGTCTCGCCTTGGGGAGCTCCAGTTTTGTTCGTCAAGAAAAAGGACGGATCGCTTCGTCTATGTGTGGATTATCGTGAGCTCAACAAAGTCACGATCAAGAATAAGTATCCGTTGCCGAGGATTGACGACTTATTTGATCAGCTTCAAGGATCGTGTGTGTATTCCAAGAAAGACTTACAGTCGGGATACCACCAGTTAAAGATTAAGCCCGAGGACGTTTCAAAGACGGCTTTCAGGACACGGTATGGACACTATGAGTTCACAGTTATGCCGTTTGGGCTTACTAATGCCCCGGCAGCTTTTATGGATCTGATGAACCGTGTCTTTAAGCCTTACCTGGATAGGTTCGTCGTGGTGTTCATCGACGACATTTTGGTCTACTCTCGGAGTGAGGCAGATCACGAGGAACATTTAAGGATTGTACTCCAAGTACTTCGGGAAAAGGAGCTTTATGCCAAGTTGAAGAAATGTGAANGAATTTTGGCTTCGAGAGGTAGCATTCCTTGGACATTTGATTTCAGGATCAGGCATCGCCGTGGACCCGAGAAAAATTGAGGCTATCAAGGATTGGCCAAGGCCGACGAGCGTCACGGAGATACGGAGCTTTCTTGGCTTGGCCGGCTACTATAGACGGTTCGTTGAGGGATTTGCAAGGTTATCTACTCCCCTCACGAGGCTCACGCATAAAGGTGTTAAGTTCATTTGGAATGATGCGTGTGAAAGGAGCTTCCAAGAGTTGAAGCAAAGATTGACTACCGCCCCGATCCTAGCCCTACCAGTCGCTGGCGCAGGGTATGTGGTTTATAGTGATGCTTCTTTTAATGGATTAGGTTGCGTTTTGATGCAGGACGGCAGGGTGATCCGTATGCTTCTCGCCAATTGAAGGAGTATGAAAGAAACTATCCTACTCATGACTTGGAGTTGGCGGCCGTAGTCTTTACTTTGAAGCTATGGCGCCACTATCTTTACGGCGAGCGATGCGAAGTATATACGGATCACAAGAGCTTAAAGTACCTATTCACTCAGAAGGAGTTAAACTTGAGACAGCGCAGATGGTTGGAGCTACTCAAGAATTACGATCTTACTATTCTCTACCACTCGGGCAAGGCTAACGTGGTGGCGGATGCACTAAGTAGGAAATCGATGAAAAACTTAGCGATGCATGTCGTGACTCAACCGCCGTTGTTCGAGCAGATGAGGCGGTTGGAGTTGGAGGTGGTGGCTCCTGATACACCTTTGAGACTGATGACTTTAGTAGTGCAACCTACATTGCTGGATAGAATCAAAGAAAAGCAAGCCACCGATGAGGGATTGCAAAAGATTAGAGGAAAAAATGATTGATGGTTGCTCCGGCGATTTCCTTGTGGACGACCGAGGGTTGATGAACTTTCGGGGACGACTTTGCGTTTCGGCAGATTTGGGAATTAAAGAAGACATTCTTCAAGAAACGCACCAGGCGCCCTATGCTATACATCCGGGTGGCACCAAGATGTAGGCCTCGTATAGGAGATTCCAGACTTATCACACGAGGCTGACAGGTAGTGAGACGCCCACCTTTCGTCACGACTTCAGGTTAGCTCACGGTTCCCGCAGGACGTCTGAGGAGGTTTTCACTCTGTGTTTGGCCCACAGAGCTAGTCTATGTTAGCTTCATCCGTGAGGCACTTCGGCGTGTTAGAGTAGTTCCATGTGAACACGCTCGAAAAGGGGCCAGGATCATCATACTTATCCGTGCTTCACGCGGCTGAAGCAGTTGGATAGGTGTTAGTGGGTTTATCGTAGCACGGGACGAACTCTCGCTCCGTTAGGACAGTGCTTCAGGTACCACTAGAAGAGGGTGAAGGTATGTCCATACCCATTTGAGACTTCGAAGGGACGCCCTTGAGCCACAAGGCGAAAGTGAACAACCGTTCAATCTGTAGATCGTTACTTGAGCGGTTGTAGGAAAAAGTAGGGCCCGGTGGTTATTTCATCAAAGTTCAGGAACNNGATCGAGACACCCGGTTTGTGTCTCACTTTTGGAGGAGTCTGCAGGACGCCCTTGGCACTCGATTGGACTTCAGCACTGCTTTCCACCCGCAGAGTGATGGACAGTCGGAGCACACTATTCAGACCTTAGAGGATATGCTCCGGGCATGTGTGATAGACTTCCAGGGAGGATGGTCGCAGCATCTACCTATGGCGGAGTTTGCTTATAACAACAGTTATCAAGCAAGCATCAAGATGGCGCCCTTCGAAGCACTTTATGGACGGAAGTGTAGATCGCCGCTTCATTGGAGTGAAGTTTGCGAGAGACTGGCTTTAGGCCCTGATGTGCTCCAGGAAGCTGAGGACAAAGTTCGCATCGCTCGGGAGCGACTTTTGACGGCGCAGAGTAGACAGAGGAGCTACGCTGATCAACGGCGGCGGGACTTAGAGTTCCAAGTTGGAGACCATGTCTTCTTAAAGGTCTCGCCGACTAGAGGAATAAAGAGATTTGGGATTCGGGGAAAGTTGAGCCCCCGTTTCATTGGACCGTATGAGATTTTAGAGCGTGTAGGCCCGGTAGCGTATAGACTTACTCTACCACCGAACCTATCGGGCGTGCATAACATCTTTCATGTATCGGTCCTTCGGAAGTACATCTTCGACCCGACTCATGTATTGGATGCTACACCTTTGGAGTTGGGGGAGGACTTGAGCTTTGAGGAGCAACCTTTGAAAATTTTGGCTCGCGAGGTGAAAAGATTGCGGAACCGTGAGATTCCCTACGTGAAGGTGCTTTGGAGGAACCACGACGAGTGCGAGGCCACTTGGGAGTTGGAGAGCGCACTATGGGAGCGCTATCCCCATCTTTTTCAGATGGATGCTTGAGGTACCTTGCTTGATGTGAGTTTCGCGAACGAAACTCCTTTTTAGGAGGGGTGAATGTAACACACTGGACCTTTGCAAATTGCGAGGTTCGAGTGACTGGCTGTGTTATGAGCTTTTCCAGATTTTCTAGTGGGTCGTGGACTGTGTTCCGACCTATGGCACGTGTTTCGAGAATTGCGGTTTAAAGTCTTGCACCAAAATCCGAAATAACGGGATTTGGCTGACTCTCGGATTGCATTCTGCAGGGCTTGTACCGGTACAGGGCTGATGGCTGTACCGGAACAAGGTTGATGGTTGTACCGGTACAGCCACTGGCTTGTACCGGTATAGGGCCACAGAACCCCGCAACCTGAGCCTCGGGTTTGGCTTTTCGTGGGTCTTGTACCGGTGCAAGGACCCGTGTACCGGTACAAGGCGGCAGATTTCATGCAGTTTGAACTGCAGGGGGTTTTTCGCGATTGTGGGCTTCTTATAACAGCACCCACGCCCCTTAGGGCTTTTTTTGTGCTGGAACCAGAGGAGGAGAAGGTGAGAGGAGCTCCACCTTGCTCCACTGGGATTTGATCTCCGTTTTAGATGGATTTTTTGGTGGATTAATCCCTTTTCTTTTCTTTTTTATGCTTTTCCACCATTGATGGAGCTAGAAGCTTGGATTTGAGGCTTGGTGGAGGAGAGATCTTTGGACTTTGAAGGTTTAGAGCTTGGATTGGAGCATTTTAGAGGTAAATGACTTGTTCTTTCCTCTAAATTCCTAGCTTTGATGATATTTTTTGGAATTAAACCCTAGAATGAGGTTTTAGGGCTTATTTTTGGGCATTTTGAATATAGGGCTTTTGAGGCTAGATTGTTGGGATTAGAATCTTCCTTTGGCTTGGATTGGAAGGATTCTAACTCTCTTTTGAAGCTTTAGAGGAGATTTTGCACTAGAGGTGAGTTTTCCTCACATATGCTTGATTAGCTTAATGATTGAGCTAAGTATTGTTCATTTGGTTTCATGTGACACTTGTTTTTATACCTCTATGGTACTAGGAGACTAGAGGACGCCTTCATTGGAGCAAACGAAGAGTTTCGTTGTCATCGGTGGATTTGGCTTCATGAAAACGGGGCGAAATGGCCCATAAGCTTTCTAAACCTTTCGTTTACTATTTTTAAATACAAATCTATGCTAAATGAAATTTATGTGAATTTTAGAACCCCTAAAATGCATGTGTTATGTATAAGAAAATTTTCACTCTATATAGTAGAACATTGTGGGTGTTGATGCATGCATTTGGGTAGTGCTCATGCTAGTCGTTTAGAATCATGTTCTATGTGTTTAGAATGATTTAATTAAGCATTGATAAACCTTTGGGTTAAGTTTGGACTTAGTAAACGAAAGTGTCATAAAGGGGCACTTAGACTAGCACATTATGAGACTATTGTATTGAGACATAGAGGTAGGCCATGGGCATCTATTATTTCCATGTTTTAGACATGATAACATAGAGATAGGCCTATGAGAGAGTTGTGACATATTCCATGTTGTAGACATGAGGACTTGGTACTTGTGACATACTGATAGCATGCTTGCCATTGTGCTCATTCGCACATACTTGTGAGGGTCGCTCCCTACAAGTCGGCACTCCGGAGTTGGCCATTGCGATACGTTTGCCGTGCGGGATTGGGCGCCGAAGTGGATTGCCGTGGGAAAGGCTCATTCCTAGGGTCGGGATGTTGACTACCACAGGGCCATTAGGCAGGGTAAAGCCAGACAGTCTTCGGGTGGGTCTTATGCCAGACAGCCTTCGGGTGGGTCTTATCAGAGCTGAACTTTAAACAGATAAAGTGACGAGTGAACATTGACTAGAATAGTAAACAATGGCATCTTTACTATTACATTGTGGAATTTGGGTAGTTGCATATTCATGCATTACATGTTGGGTATTCATGTCTATATATCTAGTAGTTGCTTTCTTACTTATGCAAATCATGCTAAGTAGAGATATCATGATTATTGGGTACTCGTTTATTTATTTATTTACAGTGCATTTATCGCTTTTGTTATAGTTGTACACTGACCCTCTTTTATAGTCTCAGGCCTAGTGGTGCATTTCACTGAAGTCAGTAATTGCCCACTGGGAACTATTATTTAATAGTTCTCACGCCCCTGTTTCTATGTTTTCCTTTCAGAGCCTTCGGCACCGGCGGAAGCACGGGATCGCGGCAAGGGTGTCGCTTAGCTAGCTCATGGAGAGTCCTTTTGCACTAGGTGGTTACTCCTCCTTTTTGTATTTTGAGAGAGGAAGAGGTTTTGTGCCATGTATAGAGAGACCACCTTATACTTCACTTAGCACTCGTTATGGGGCTCCTATTGTATTTACTTTATGCTTTTATTTAGTGGATATTCAGCTTTATGTTCTCTTCTTTGTTTTAGAACTAGTTGTAAAATGCTCTGATATCACTAGATCTCTTTGTATTACAGTTTTAATTATTGAAAATTTTGTAGACGTCTTATATGTTTTAGACGTATGGCGGGTCTGGACACGCGCCGGGTAGGCTTCCGCTGAGCCCCGGGGCGTGACATGTACCTAGCTCCCACGGTGTGCAAAACCGTCAACCGGACCTACAACAGGTCCATCGAGTCAGAAACCAAACCTACTGACTCAAAAGACATCACTCACAAACCCAAAATCACCTGCGGGATTGATTTCCAAAATCAATTCCCAAATTTGTTGGGAATCTCAAAAATGCACCAAGATGCCCCTGGGACCCATGAAACATCCCAAAATGCATCGACTCACATTGGGAGTCACCCGCTATCCCGAAACACACCTATTTGGGTGACTGGACAGCAAACACAAGTCTCCAAGTCAACTCGGTCATCACCGATCGACCGTTCAATTTCGAGCTTCTGGAAGTGTCCACTTTGGCACCGGAAGCCTCCGCCACTCACCGGTCACCTCTGAACACACGAGGTGACCATGATGGGTAGCCAACAAGGCTAAACAAATATTTTCGGGGCATCCACAAGGCCAGAAACCCATCGCGATGAGAAACCGCATTCTACCAACGATTTTATTGAGAAACGCACTAAAACCCTACTTCTGATTGCACGAGGGCTTCGAAAACTAGACAACAAGTCCAGAGGATCACAAATAGTGACCACATGCTGCTCGAGGTAGCCCACAATGCCCTATTTACAAAATGGCCCCTAAGAGACCAACTAATTTCAACTTTATATGAAAAAGAGCAATTTAGGGCCATTACCGAAGTCCACGCATCTCCGGGACGGTGTGAGGGCACCGGCTGATAGTTCTCAACATGCCAGACACCGTGCTCGCTGTCCGGAGTATACACGATAGCCGAGAAGGGCCTCTCCAATTTCAGCAATAAGGTAGCCAAAAGCAGTGACAGAGAGTCACCAATAGAAATAGAGGTAAGCATGGCGATCAGCGAGTCGAGAGGATCGCCGTGCTCACTTTCAAAGTGATTAGGGAGAGTCGGCTCACTGAGAAACGCAAATGGCCCACTTTTGAGCCCTAGCTCAAGGTGTAAGGAGCTGCACTGCTTCCGGCCGGCTGCCAGCGGTTTGCCGGCGTGTGCGTTGGTAAGTGTCACGCCCCGCGACCAACCGCCTATTTGGATCGGGTCGCGGCGCCGACGACAGACCGCCGAACGAATCGGGAATTCCCCTGTACGCGGACAGAGTCTCCCCAGTACGTCCAAGGCGTCGCAATCCAAACAATCAACGAATGTTCCAACAAGGAACGGATATCAATCCAGATTGCATAAGGAAGTATCAAATACATAATCTACTTGCTATTACAAGTATTCATTTTACAACCACTCTTTACATCACAGTTTCAGTTTACATTTTAACTTCCAAATTACAATCTCATTATTACATCAGAGTTTACAANTCCTAACTGAAATTCTTACTTACCTTAGGGTAGAACAACTTCCAAACCAGCTTCAACGAGTACACGTTCAGCTCAACGAGGCTCGAAGACCTGCTGCGAAGTCAATGTACAAAACTGCATTAACAAGTCGCATAAGGTGCCGAAATCGCTTCAAAATGACCTACTTAACTCTACCGAGCTTCAAAGTAACTTATCCCAGAGTTAAAGAGGTTAAGTCACAGCTAAAAAACTCATTTATACTTGCTGAAACCTCAGAAGAATACAGCTAGAAGCATAAACTCGAAATCCATACTTAAAGCGACTAATAGAACGTCGCTAACGAAAAAAAATGAGTCGATTACCTTCTCCAGCTTGCAACCAGGGAGTTACTGGTCCAGGGCTGCAAAAATCCCTCCAAAACGCTCTCTTGCACATGCACAAAGGCGCTGTGATGCTCGCAACCAGCGAAGAACGCGCGCGACGACGAAAACGAGCGAAATCGGCGACTTCTTTGTAGAGAGAGAAAAATCCTAGAGAGAGAAAGAGAGAGAGATGGTAGAACACTCCTCTGCACTCCAGCAACATCCACAGAGCTCCTGGGGTCGAGCTGGGTCAAGTAGATAGGTATCAAGATGTGAAATGACCAAATTAACCTTGCTGCCAGCTTTCTGCCAGTCTGTACCGGTACAAGGTGATGGCTGTACCGGTACAGCAAGCAGGAAAACATTGATTTCGCCAGTTCAATGCAATTTCTCACTTTTAACCCTCCAATCACTCTCTAACTTGTTCAAAAACTTGTCCAAGTCATTTAGAACATGTAGGATAGTTCCACACTTCCTTCCACACACTCGAACTCTGTAATTTGCGAAAGTCCAGTGTATTACACCTATCTCATCCTAGTGGCTATACCACTATACTCATCAACCTAGGTTCCAATACTCTAGGTTCTATGTCCATGTCACTTAACCTAGATACACTTGCTAGGTTCATGTCATCTTTGCCTAGATGTCCACTTCTAGGTTTACTAGTTCGACCTAGGTTTACTAACACTAGGTTAGATGCCACACACCTAAATCGTTCGACTCTAGGTTCACTTGTTTAACCTTTGTTCTTTAATACTAGGTTAGATGCCACTCGATCTACCTGGCAACCTAGTTGTCCAATCATCACTACTCACACTAGAGTTATCAACTAGTTATATACGTATACCATACATCATGCTTTCTACTTAGCATTTACTCTATGCATCCTCGCTAACATGCATTCTTTACTTGTCATGCTATCTACTTAGCATCTTTATCCATGCATCATTATTGATATGCATTCTTTACACCAGCTAGTATTATCTAAATGCCATAATCATTATACTTCACTGTGCATTGTTATTAATATGCATTTACTTCATATCATGCATTACTAGCATTACATTATTGTCATGCGTTACTAGCATTATGTAACTTGCTCACTATGCATTTCCACTTAGCACTTTCATCTATGCATTATCATTATCATGCATTCTTTACATTAGTTAGCATTTTACTTTATGCATATCTATTAATGCACCATTTAGTCTTGTCTACATGCACAAGCATCAACATGAGATTACATTGCTAAGACATAAAGGGCGACCTAGTCGCTTCGGTAAGCACAACCCACCTTAACTCGCGTTCCGATTGCTTGTCGACACTTGCAATCGGCCTCCCGCGGCACTCGGCACCCGTTTGGGCCCGAACTCTTGCGCGACTTAGCGAACGACCTCCGAACTGCGATCCGTCTTTTCCGGAGTTTATTCCTTGACTCCAAGATGCTTCGGTTCCGATCTCACGATTTTTAGGCTTTTATTTCGCGTGCTGCGGCCATCTGTACCAAAACCGACCGTTTCGTCAATAACTTCGCGTACACTCGTTGGATTGTCGAACCGAACGTTTCAACGCGTTCATTAGATCCCCAATTGGGTTTCCAAGCGGTCAAAATAGATCAAAACTCTATATGAGCAAAACCCCTCTTTGGGATGCCCTAACATGACATATGCTCAATACTCCGATTTCGATCTATAAAACAAGCAAAAGAGAGCTTGTTTATCATCTAGGAGCTCAACTAGGAGCATTCGAACCATTTCTAGGGTGTTTAAAGCAAACCCTAGAAATCCACCATTAGAGACTCATGAAGAACAACATGGATTTCATGTGTTCTTGGTCTCTACAAGGTTCTAAACATATTAGAAGCTTCAAAACTCTAGGTTTTAGGGTTTAAAAACCAACCCTAACCCTATTCCTACCATGAGAGGTGATAGGAACTTACCTCTCAAGCTCCTCCAAGCATGAGGAAGATGAAGGTGAGGATGAGCTTCATCTTCACCATCTTTTTCTTCTTTTTCTTTCTTCTCTTCTCTTGTTCCTCTTCTCTTTCTTCTTTTTCTCTTCTCTTCTTTTCTCTTTGCTACCCACGGTTGAGAGGGGGAGAGAGAGACACGAGAGGGAGAGAGAGAGAGAGCTGGGGTTATAACATATTGTAACAATTGCCAAAAGATCCCCCAAACATTTATATTTGCAACAGATCAATTCTGTGCTGTTCGGGCTCCTTGTACCGGTACACGGTTTCTTGTACTGGTACAAGGCCTGGCAGACAGCCCAACCCGAGAGCTGGCTCTCTCGGTTGCGCAGGGCTTGTACCGGTACAAGACCCCTTGTACCGGTACAAGGCCTGGCAGCTCCAAGCCGAGTACTTCGCTGGCTGTACCGGTACAACCATTGGGCTTGTACCGGTACAAGACATCCAGAATGTCATTTTTGACTTCGATTCCACTCTACTTCGCGCCGTTCGATGCCAATACAAGGGTTAACCAGGATACAACCACTACACTGAACATACAGACATCCAATATCTATATATATCCATGCATCATTCACCACAGGTTCACATTCATGATTTGAACATAAAATCACAACTATCAGTTAAAACGTTTCCAACTCAGAAACGGATTTTGAAATACTAAGTTATGAAAACTACGAAAAACCTTTTGAAAGCTGTTTCTCACACGGAAATTCTTTTCTTTTAAAACGCGCTACCACGAGGGGTAAAAAACTATTTTTTATTTCACAAAATCCACAAATCCATTTATTACATTCATAAACACCCACATTTTCAAATGTAATAAAAATACTGAACCATATGAACTATCTAAGCTATATCAACAGAATAGTAAGGGTAGAAACTAAACCGAATAACCTTGATCGGAAGCTCTATCGACCGCTACGTACGTATCTCACGTCTCGTATAAACCCTCACCGCCCGCGATACCTGAAAAATAGTGGGGGAGGTGAGAACATGTAAACATGTCTCCCCTCCCAGTGGGTACTGCAAGCCGAAGAAGGCGAGGAGTACTCACCGGATCAGGAAGAGCTAAACAGCAGTACGGGTCAGTGGAAATACAGTAGCAATAATAATGAACGAAAGAGACATATATAAATGAAAGTACAACTATCGCTACTGTAATGAACAACTGAATGTATACATGCAACAAAACTATAGTAGCAAGACAACTGTAAAGAAAGAACGGTAAGTATACATGCAACAACCGCTACTATAGTCATATGCGTAAACCGGATAAGAAGTCCAAATATACCCAATCTGGTACCTGCTATATTGGTCCACAGACCTCAAGCGTTGCCTGTCACAGAGGAGACACTGTCAACTTATTCATGCGTCACCGACGACCTATCCGGATACGTACACCCCTTGGTTGGTGGACAAACCAACCTGGTGTCTAGAATACACAGTGCTGTGACTAAATTATGCTGATATGCTCAAAACAAAAACCGACTGAAGCCGGTGCCTAGGCCGAAGCCAGAACAAGGGCGCACAACGCCGAACCACGATCAATCAGATCGAAACACATGACAAGAGAGTCGATGTGTTGCCTGGACCCAAGGTCCACAGAGTCCAACCGACCAACAAGGTCACTGATACAAAGTACAAGAACCGACCAACTAGGTCAACAGATACGGAATGCAGATAGAACTACTCTACTCCTACTCAGGATACTAAGCATGCAAACAACGAGTAGAGTATAACGAATAACAAGGATGCAAGGCTCAATATAGGTACTATGTAGTCATAATAACCAAAGAGTAAGGGTAAGAAACCATCACCGAGCGTGCACCACTGTACCGACTTCGGATCGAAGTACCCACCTGTAAGGATGTCGCGCCTGTCTTCTGACTGTGAAAGAATGTCAACCAGACCTACAGAGGGTCCACTGGGTTAATATCTAACCCACAACTAAGCATAACCTCACAATTAAACCCACGGAGATCGGTTTTCCAAAACCGACTATCGTAACTCGCCAGAAGTCCCGAAACTGCACCGGGACTCCGTCGGGACCCATGAACTGTTCCGGAATGCACCGACTCGCGCTACGAGTCACCCGCTACCACAAAAAACATCAAATAGGATGTCTTGGCAGCAAACACAAGAATACACAACCAAACAACTATCGTCGGATAATCGTTCGCATCCGGATTCCCGGAAGTGTCAATTTCGACACTGGAACCCACCATAGCTCACCCGTCGTTTTCGAACCCCCGAAACGACCCGGGTGACCAGCCAACCAAGCTCAGCGACTACACAATAGTTCATGAAGCACCGTCGGAATAATTCCGAGCCGAAGCCGCGTTCCGTCGGCGGATTTCGTCGAGAAACGCTTCGAAAATCAATATTTGATTTCCGCAAGGGCCGGGGCCTTGAAAAATCAGTCCAGAGGTTACCCTCAGCCTACACTTGCTTTCAACAGCAATCTCGAAGAACAAAATTGCATAAAAGCCCTCCCGATTACCCGAAATCACATTATTTTATGTGATTTCGGCGCATTTATGGTCCGTCTACACAAACCAGAAGTTAATCAGCCAAACCAAGACACCCGTTGATAGGTCTCAGCATGACGGAGGCCGTGCTCACCTTTCGGAGCACTGCCGGCCACTGTGGCACGCGTACAAGCGACGCGAAAGTCTGCAAAATAGCGCGCACGGCGCTTAAATCGCAGTTAACTCGCTAACCAGGGCATCTATAACCCTAATGGAGATGAGCACAATGTTCAGCACGAATCCACGATCATCGTGCTCACCTCCATGGGTGTCGGGGTGTCTTCGAATCACCGAAACAGTGAATGGAAACTCAAACTATAATGCTGGAACGTAAAAACAGCATACCGGAGCTGGGGAGAGTTAGGGTTGGCCGCTGGCGGCCGGACAGTGAGCGCTCCGGCCGGGGATGGGAGCTGCCGGTCCGTGGGGTCCGGGGAAGGTGCTAGCCGGCGGCGGGCAGCAACCGGTGGCGCGGCGGAGGAGATCAACTCCTCAAAAGTGTCCGCGGGTTCAAGGGCGTCGGCGGCAAGGCAGCGGCCGGAGGAGCTCGGGACGGCGCCGCTTCGACGCCGAAGGCCAAGGGGAAGATGGTGCACCCGCCGGTGGGCGGAGGCAGCGCTTGGAAGCCGAGGGGACTCGGCCACGGCCCGCACGGGTGTGGGCGGCCGTAAAATGGAGGAGCGGTAGCCGGCGGTCCACGGGGATGGCCGGGATGGCGAGCGGCGGCGAGCTGGAGGTCGCTGGAGGCCGTGGGAGTACGGCGCGGCTCGCGGGGAACGGTGGCAGCGCGTGGAGGCAGGGATCACCCCGGCTCGGCCTGGGTGATTGCCGCTGGCCGCAGGGAGCTCGAGCAGCTTCGGCGAGGTGCGGGGACGGCGGAGGCCGGCGGGAACTACGTCGGGAATGGGTCTCTGCCCAGGAAAGCTTCCAGGGAGGGTTTGTGGCAGTTTCCCAAGCAGCTTCGGCAGAGAGAAGTGGGTGGCCGAGAGGGAAGGAGAGGAAGATGATGATGGGCTTTCCGGCGACTGGAGCCGTTCGTCGGACGTCGGGACATGTGCACAGGCAGGGCAGGGATGATGGTAGGGCGGCTAGGATTTGCTGAGTGAACTTGGGCAGCAAAAGGACCAAGGAAAACCCTAGTTACTACATTTATACTAGGTGCCATTTTGCAAGAAACCCCTTCAAGGTCAACTATTTACAGCTAGGTCCCCTGCCAGCACGTGTATTATGCGCCTAAGTCCCCCGACGTTCGAATTCGTGCAAAACAGCACATAAAATATTGGACATTTTCGCGATTTAACCATTTTGCCCATTTGACCTCTCAGCGAACATCTCGCTTTTTTCGAAGATCCGTCTATCGGATTTCCGATCGGATCACGCCAACGCGTTCAGCACGACTGGGGCATGGAATCTAGCATTTCGTTTCGTCCGAATTGATCTCCGATTCATGACGAAACCCACCCTCATTGTTTCCACCATATAACCACATATATTTATATATGTAAAACCGATCAAACCCCTTTTTCTTGACAACCGAGTATCAGAATCCAATTCCGTCAGTACCATTGGGTTCAGAATAGTCGAGCCGTTCGAAACGAGCTATTGGAGTCCTATGTTCGGAGTCCAATATGCACCAGAACCCTTCTCTACTCACTGGCTCATCTGAAAAGCCGGAGTTACTATTTACTTTAAGTTGTCGGTCTTGGTCGCGTAACTTCTCCATTCTAACTCATTTTCTCCTGAAACTTGACGAGTGCTTATGTAATTAAATTACACACTGAAACGTCGTCAACAGAGGGTTTAGTTGCACTGCCAAAATCTCAGTCCTTACACTTAGGAAAGTCGAGGGCGAGCCAAAGGGGGAGGCTTGGGTCCCCTTGTTGCTCGGGCTCATAGAATAGGGAGAGAGAGAGAGAAGATGAGAGAGGGAAGGTGAGAGAGAGGTTGGACAGCTTCTCCGACAGCTGGAGGAGGTCGCCGGCGAGGGTGGCGGTGCGTGGGGCACAAGGGAGGGATTGGAGGTGCTACTGTAAAGAGAGGAAAATGTGAGGCTAGGGTTAGAGAGTGGGGAAGAGATGAGAGATCCTAGGGGTCAAAAAGCCTCATTTGGTATTTTTGCACATAAGCCAATAATTTCCCACAAATTTTTTGCCAAGTCCTCAAAGCACGCGTAAAACATTGAATGGCACCCCCACGTGCGATTTCGTACGAATCGGAATATAAAATGTTGGGGGATTTTCTAAAATTCATTTTTTTTTCCAATTTGGCCTTTTCTCGATTTTTGTGCAATTGCGGTAAATCCGTACGCTGGGAGTCCCAAAAACACACCGAGATGCCCCCGGGATCCACGAAACATCTTTAAATGCATTAACTCACACCGGGAGTCACCTGCTATCCAAAAACACACCTATTTGGGTGTCCAAACAGCAAACACAAGTGTCTAAGTCAACTCGATCGTCGCCGATCGACCGTTCACTACCAGGCTTCCGGAAGTGTCTATTTTGGCACCGGAAACCTCCGCCGCTCATCAGTCACCTTTAAACACTAGAGAGGAACACGGCGGCCAGCCAACGAGACTAGGCGATGATTTTCGGGCAACCATACAGTTGAAAAACCATCGCGATGCAAAGTCGCATTCTACCGGCGATTTCGCTGAAAAATGCACTGAAACCCTACTTTCGATCGCACGAGAGCTTTGAAACCTGGACAACAAGTCTAGAGGATCACAACAAGTGACCATACGCTGCCCGAGCCAGCCCATAATGCCTTAAATGCAAGATGGCCGGCCCCTAAGGGACCGGATAAATGCAATGTTATGTACAAAATAGCAATGTTTAGGGTTGTTACCGAAATCCGCGCACCTCTAGGATAGAGAGAGGGCACGAGCTGATAGATTTCGATGTGCCAAACACTGTGCTCACTATTCGGAGTGCGTATGATAGCCAAAGAGCGCTGTGGAGCTTCACCAAGATCAGTGCACAAAGGGTTTCGGGAGAGGGAAAGCCAAATCTCGGCGATGGAAGGTTGTTGGCAGCAACCGAGGTGAGCACAGCATTTAGCGAGCGACAAGGATCACCGTGCTCACTTTCGGGGGGTTCGGGGAGCATCGGACGGTCGAAAAACATCAAAAAAGGCAAAACAAGACCTAAATGACTAGTGGTAGGGAGTAGCAAGCTCCGGCCGGCCGGCGGCGGCATGTCGACGCGCACGTCGGCCGAGATTGACTGCAGAGAGGTAGGGGAGTCTAGTGCTTTCCTCGATCGGCGGCCGTAAGCGGCGGAGGCGGCGGCAACGACGACGCCTCAGGAAGGCATGGCCTGCATAGCTAGGGCTCGGGCTTGGGTGCCTTGGCGGCGGCGGCGGCGGTAGCGGTCGAGAAAGCCATGGGGTGGCGACGTCGAGTCGCCTGAGGCCGAAGGAGGCGTGCCGGGGGTTGGCGGTGGCAACGACCGCGACCGGAGAGGGCTCGGGTCACCTCAGCTCTAGCTGCTTGAGAAGAGAAGCCCACGACAGCAGCTGCTTTAGTGGGGCACTAGGGCACCGGAGGATGCTGCCGAAGCTAGAGGGTGACAGGGAGAGGCCGAGGAGTGGGAGCTCGGGTCACCTTCGTGCTCGGACTCACCAAAAGGAGGGAGAGGGAGAGGGAGAGAAAGAGAAAAAGTGAGAGAGGGAGAGTGGAGAGAGATTCTGGTGGCTGGAGATAGTTGCCGGTTGGGGTGGCAGCGCGTGGCACACAGGGGATGGGGTGCTAAGGGTGCTGTGGAGAGGGGAGAGTCAGAGGGGTTAGGGTTTGAGTAGGGGAGAGGAGAAAACCCTAAGTGGTTTAAAAGCCTCATGTGGCAATTTTGCAGAAAAACCCCTCCAAGCTCCAATTTTATGCCAAGCCCCTCACAACATGTGTAGAACACCGAATGGCACCCCCATGTGCATTTTTGTGCAAATCGGAACATAAATGTTGGGGGATTCTCTGAAATTCAATTTTTCCCAAATGAACCCTTTCTCGATTTTCGCACAATTGCGGTAAATCCGTCCATCAGATTTATGAACGGACTGCACTGGTGCGTTCAACACTGACGGACCTTCAAGATCACATTTTTGCATCGCGTGATTTGGTCACAGATTCACATCAAACCACACCCTCTCTCGGTTCACACACACACACACACACACACACATATATATATATATATAACCACGTATCTAATATCAAATTCGAAATTTGAATTCAAATTCAATATTTACTTGAATTTCTCATTTCAAAATATCCCAGATATTACATAAATTTGTATACCTAACATAATGAACTTTAGAAGTTAATGTTGCTGATTTTTGCATGTGACTGATATATAAGAATTAGATTTTTAAAATTATAATATTTTAGAAATTATACACAAATCTGTATAAAGACCTCATATATGTTTGAGATCTTTTCTATTAATTAAATTTTAAGAATATCAAATTTTGTATGCATCCCCAGTTTGCAACCTTGTCATTTAAAAAGTTTTACTTTTCCTCTCTGTAGTTTAACTTATTTTTACTTTGCCACTGTATAGTTCAAAAAGTTATTTTGCCCTTTGTGATTTAGCACATATTTTTACTTTGCCATCCTGTGGTTCATTAAAAATTTTTACTCCGTCACTCTAATTCATATAGAATTATTTTGGTAAATAAAAATTAAATCACAGAGAATTAAAGTAAAACTTTTTGAACCACAGGATGACAAAGTAAACATAAGCTAAACCATAGGGGCCTATTTCAAGTTTACTCAAAAATTAATAATTGAGGACACAAGTTTAAATTTAAATTTGATTTTTAAGTTTAAATTTAATAACACTGCCACATATCTAGAAGTTAAATTAATTAGATGATACTTTTAATAATTGATTGAACAGTCTATAATCAGTATTTATATTGAATGTCTTTTAGATTTTTTTATACCATAAAAAATTTAAAATTAATTGTACAATTAAAACTTCAGTTCAAGTTTTAAGTTCAAATTCGAATAAAATTAGAAATTTAAAACCCCAACACATTGGAAACTTTAATATTGGCTAATTCTTTTAATAATTAATCAAACAATTTATAATATATATTCAAAGTTTAATCCAAATTCTTATAATAAATGAAACAAAGGGTATAATTGCAATTACACATACTAACAAAAAGATAGGATGAGACGAAACCACCAAACTTATTTGCTTATAATAATGGAGTTGGAATTATCATTAATAATATAATACCGTAAATTATTTCTAAATTTAATTCATACTCAAATAAAGAATATTTTGATTTTCATACCTAACCTCTTCATCAATCTGTTAGGTGCTGTTGTGATTCTAGTCATTTTCAGCATCTTTTTCTTGATTGGTAGTTTTCTGTTGTATTTTGTGTGAACAAAAGCATACAAAATGAATGCTTTTGGGTTTTGAGCAGTATAAACACACTTTCATAGGTTGCACTAGTGGTAGAAAATTTTATTATTTGCTTTTGTTGTAAAATAGAAAAGAAGTATGGATTCTTTTTTGGACAAGAAAAGATAATGAGTTATTGGAGGAAACCAAACTTGCACCTAGTGATTAGTGTTTGCAATATTATATATTTCAATTTGATTATTTTATTTTTGTGAATTGCGATTCGAGTTGAGCGAAGTTAACATGACTTATATTTTTTCAAATAAAACTGGACTCGACATAGCCAAGAGGTAAGGCCCGAATTTTTTGCTCCGGTGTAAGTAGTCTGCCTAAAATTTTTTTGTTCCAAACCGATTAAGATCGATTCGAGCCTTTTTCCAAACCATAGTCCAATTTGTTAAAGTTATTCAAGTTTGAACTTTGTTACCTTGGTGAAGGATGATAGATACGAAAAATGCGACATTTATCGGATCATCTTTTGGCCATTATTTTTCTTTTGATATACATAATCCTGTCTTTCAGCAGTCATTCCATCATTCTGAGAAAAAGGATAAACTACTTTGTTTCAGTATTGAAGATTGTAGGATTATTGTTTTGTCGTCTCTTTCGTGCCATTTATAGCAACAGACTCTATCTATTCGGTCCTATCTTGTGTGCATGCAGTATCTCATTGTGTGAATGATTCTAACGTCGTTATTCTTGTTTTCTCACTATTTATGAAGATTTTTCTATTTTCTCATGAAATGGCTATTCAATCAATTGTGTAGTGAAGATAGAAGTTGACCATGGTTAGCTTAAGGAGGCATGGACATCTGGGGCATTCTTTCGGTAATACTCTTTTGTTGTGACGTTGCTGCCAATTCTTTCTGCACTATAATTGCTATATACATCTTTCGCCAAATTTTTGTTCTCTTTAAATTGTTTTTATGGCAATATCAACTTATTGTATGATGTTAGTAAATCTTACCATACCTATTGCAAGGAAATTTAATGTCGATGGGCATGCTTCGACACAATTAGTTTGATTTGTTATTTGACATTTAGAAAAGCGTAATTAGATAGATATACTCGCAAGAGTATGTTTGTATGATTATCTCTTGAAAGCTAATACTAGCTATTTAGCCTTTTAAATTTTGGAAGTAAGTGCGATTCTCCCTTGCATATACTTCTATCTCTAGCAAGTTTCTATTTCGCAAGTAGTTCTATCAACATCTCTACTTTATCTCGCATGTCGTACCATCTGAATTGTAGACCCTAATCTGCGTATAAAACTTCTGCTAAAAATATTTGGAGTGTCATGTTTGAAAATGAAGGAGATTTCAACAATGATGCCAGTGAAATGAGGGGCACTAATATGCCAAGTTTTAAATTTAGAATTTGAATTTTTAAAATTTAGAATGATATATGTGTAATTCACCTTGTTTAAAGAAATCAATAAAAGATTGATTGTTCTTCTTTTTTTAATTTTATTTTATCTTTTTTTTTACATTTTTATTGGATTGTAGAAATTTGTTGTCATTTCTTAATCGTTTTTTTTTTTCTGCCGGACTTATCAATTTCTCCTCCTTTTATTTTATTTTTAGGTAAAAATTTATTTGCGGTAGATCTTCCTAAGAACAATGAGGATGAAAAAACTATGAAGAATTCTACTTTACATGTTAAGTTCCGTAACGTGCATCCCTTGCCTCCAATTAAGTTGAATATACAAATGCCGTAAGAATCTATTTGGCTATTTGACCAACTTCAACAATAAAATCTTATGTGGTACACAATTTTTTTTTTTTTTTGTGATTGCATCTTAGGAGTTTGCCTTGAGCCTCATTACATGGTCTCGGCAGTATAATATTTTAGCATAATGCATTCCACCAACAAGATGATTTATCTTGTTCTGAGAAAATGACTTGATGGCCATATGTTATATTGTTGTAGACATCTACTCTCCAACAGTTACTTTCAGGTCCTTGAGTAAATAGTAGAGATATACTAAACAAGATGTTTCGGCATAAATGTTTGCCATGATAAATGCTTCGTCTTCTAATTACCTTTTTTTTTAATGGAAAAGCTCCACTTTAATGTTCATGCATAGTGGTGTATCATCTTTATTGGATTATTCTTAATTCTTAGTATTGTGTTCTTTTAATTCTTCTGCAAAATCTTATCTTCCTGGTTGTGTACTGAAAACTTTGATGATTTGATCCATTTGCTCAATATTACCCTACAGGAAAACAATTCTGAATCAGTCCCCAAGTCCTCCAATGCAGCTACTTTCGACTCCCCAAAGGAAGGGACCAATTACTATCCTTGTTGGTTCTTACTTAAATTTGCTACTTGAATTGATTGTGCAATTGATTTCTGCTATGTAGTTTTTGTGCATCTATAATCATTAGCTGTGGAATCGTAGAGATAGTAATATGAGAGTTTCATATCACATGGACGACTTGCTATTTGACAAGTGAATTGATTAGAGCAAGGTCTGTATTTTTAGCCTAAACTGATTTACTTTGGTCAAAACATATTGGTTTCAGCAAAGGTCAATCAGAAAATAGAAAAAAGTTTTCGTTTTGGCTATTTTTAACCAACTTCATGCATTTTTTATGGTTCCAGCAGTTTAACTTAATTAACAAGAAGATTTAATAGGCTTTTTGGCTCTATTTTCACGGAGTAGGGGGTGGCTGCTGGTCGCAGCAGTAGGTAGGCATCATTTGCTGCTTGGAGACTCGCTGTTGCAAAGTTTGGACGAGCAAGCAACCATAGTTAGGTTCCATAGCCTAAAATGGCAATTTTTGAAAATTCAATACAGTGGATTTTGGGGTTTTCGCACTTAGATTGCACCACTTGGTGTGTGGGTGCCCCGATATCCAAAAGTGAGTGTTTTGGGATAGCGTAGACGAGTGAATGACTTTGAGAGTGTTTCGAAACACTTTGGGGCTAGTATATAAATTAAATTTAACTTAATTAATTTAGAATCATTTTTTACGCTGCACGTGTTAATTAGCATACTAAATTTAAAATAAAAATTATATATTAAATTATTTTAAAAATAAAATAATATTTAAATTTGTGTTATACAGTGTAATTTTAGAATTTCTATAATGATCAAACTAAATAAAAGATTTTTTGCCTTAACTTTAGTTCATAGTTAAGAATGATATTAAGTTATTATGTCATGCCCCAGGGTCCAGCATTACCAGGCTTGCTGTAATATCCGAGATTTTGATCAATAAAGGAAATGCAAATTTTGAATTTTTGAATTCAAATTTTATATATATATATATATATATATATATATATATATATATATATATATATATATATATATATATGTGTGTGTGTGTGTGTGTGTGTGTATAGTTATATTGGTGGACTTCGGAGAGGATGGATTCCGTCGCAAATCGACGACCAAATCTGATGAAACAAAATTGTAGTTTCGATGCCCCAGTCGTGCTAAACGCGTTGGCGCAATCCGATCGAAAATCCGACGGACGGATCTTCGGGAATTGCATAATGTTCACTGAGGGGTCGAAAGTGGCAAAACGAAAAATTCGCGAAAAGCCCTATATTTTATGTAGCGTTTTGCGCGNAAGGGGTCGAAATTGGCAAAACGAAAAATTTGAGAAAAACCCAATATTTTATGTACCGTTTTGCGCGATTTTGAACGTCGAGGTACGTACGCGCAAGATGCACATGCTGGCAGGGACTGGAGTGAAAATAATCAGCTAAGAGGGACCTTTTTGCAAAATGTGTACATGTTATATATAGTTGCAACTAGGGTTTCATGGTAAAACCCTAGCTTTTGGACTTCTCCTCGGCTGAGCTAAACCTTAGCCCTCACAGCTTGTCCCTGCCCTAGTCGTGCACACGCCTTGGCTGCCGGCGAGCACCCCCGGCCGCCGGAAAAGCCACCCCGACCTCCCTATCAACTCCTCTCTCCATATTGTCTCCACCATCTCAGCCGACAGCGACAGGGAAACACCCAAACGTGTCTGGCCCTCACCCTCTGGCCGAGGCCAACCTCCGGCATCATCCCCGCCGGCCCCCGCTAACCAAGCGCGCTACCGGCACTGCCTGGGTTTCCTACGGCCAACCGCGGCCAGCTCAGGCCAAGCCTAGCTTGGCCCGTGCCCCGTGAGCTTTTGCCGCTTTTGCTCGACCGCGCCGCCCTTCGACGACCTCTAGTGACCTCCCGCTCACTGTCTCGTCGTCCCAGAGCGCCGCCGGCCGTCGCTCGTGCTCACTGCGGCCGCCCAGACTCAAAGTGGGCTGAGGCCGAGTCACCTCGGCCCCGCGCGTCAGCGCCCCCCACCGTCGACCGCACCGCCCTCCCTCAGCCTCTGGCGATCGGCCACCGTCGTCCCGAGGCTCCTCCGGCCACCGCGCGTCACTGCCACCCACTGCCGGCCGCACCGCCCTCCCTCGGTCTCCGGCGACCGGCCGCCGTCGCCCCGAGGCTCCTCCGGCCGTCTCCTGGCCGCCGCTGCCTCCTTGAGCCGTGCCGAGTTGTGCAGGCTTGATCTCCTCCGTCGCGCCACCGGCCGCCTCCCGTCGCCGGCCAGCACGTGCCTCGGCCCCCACTAACCGGCCGTACCGTTCCCTGCCAGCGCGCCTGCCGTTCGGCCGTCGTCGGTCAGCCTGTGCTCCCACTGGTCCGATAAGCATTAATTCGTGTTTTCTAAGCACTGTTTCGGGTTCCGGTCGCTTTTTCGGTGATCCAGAGACACCCCGACACCTCTGAAAGTGAGCATGATGATCCCTGATCCGTGCCGAACATCGTGCTCACCTCAATTTCGGTTAGCGAAGCCCTAGTGTGAGTATTAAACGCAGTTTAGACACTGTGAGCACTATTTTGCTGAACTTCGTGTCGCTCGCGCGCTCGCTACAGTGGCCGGCCATGCTCCGAAGCGTGAGCACGGCCTCTGACACATCGAGACCTGTCAGCGGATGTCTCGGCTTAACTAGAATACCCTTGGTTTGTGCAGTCGGGCCATAAAACTCCGAAAATCACATAAAATAATGTGATTTTTTGTAGTTGCGGGGGTTTCTACGCAATTGTACATTTTGTGGTCAATGTTGGCAGCGTGTGCGGGCAGTGGGTGACCTTTGGACTGGTTGTCCAACGCCCCAGGCATTTTCGAAAATTGAAAGTTGATTTCCGGTTCGTTTTCCGACGAAATTCGCCGACGAAACGCGATTTCGGTTCGGAATTCTTCCGATGGTGCCTCGTGATAAATTGTTTTGTCGCTGAGCCTTGTTTGCTGGTCACCCACATCATTTCGTGGGTTCGAAAATGACGGGTGAGTGATGGTGGGTTCCGGTGTCGAATTTGACACTTCTGGAAACTCGGATCGGAACGATTATTCGACGATAATTGTTTCGATGTGAGGTGGTGTGTTTGTTGCCAAGTCCCATGAATAATGGTGTTTAGTGGCATCGGGTGACTCGTAGCACGAGTCGGTGAGTTTTGGGACAGTTCGTGGGTCCCGGCAGAGTCCCGATACGATTTTCGGGACTTCCGGCGTATTGCGGCAATCGGTCTTGGGAAACCGATTCCCATAGGTTTATTGGCGGGGTTTGTGAGTTAGTGCTTCGTGTTGTGGGTTGGATGCTAACCCGGTGGACCCTTCGTAGGTCCGGTTGTTACTTCCTTCGCAGTTAGAAGGCCAGTACCGTATTTGTACAGGTAGGTACTTCGATCCGAAGTCGGTACAGCAGTGCACGCTCGGTGACATTCCCTTCACTCTTTCCTATGTTTATTTGGCATATTATATGTTGAGCCTAGCACCTATACCATATTTTTTTATTGCTCTACTTAGTTATTTTGCATATTCTGTATCATGTTTAGAAGTAGAGTGATTTCGTGATTATGACCTAGTCTGTTAGTGCGTTGCATTTGTTTTGTGACCTAGTTGGTCGGTTCTTGTATCTCGTATCTGTGACCTATTCGGTCGGTTTACTGCATTGTTATCATGACCTACTTGGTCAGTTGGACTATTTGATGACCTATACGGTCGGTATACCCTGAAGGGTAGGATTGTCGGCTAGCTACCGATGGTTGGTTATTGAGCATATTAGCATCGATCACTACTGCTCGTACGCATTTCACGAATACCAGCGGCTTGATCCACCGCAAGAGGGTGTTCTTTTCTGGAAAAGTGGTTGGGAGTGCCAGCCTGTGAGCTCGGGTGCTTTATGCGAGGGTTATATGCTTTTCAGACCCGGGTGCTTATGCGAGGGTCAGTTACAGATTAGAGCAGTTGTGGTACAGGCCTGAGGTGTGCGGACCAATATGGCAGTTTCAGATTGGGTATCTTTGGACTTCTCGTCCGGTTGATGCATACATATAGTAGCAGTAGTTATTCATTTATACATCTCGTTTCTATATTATCGTTGCTACTGTTTACACTTACCCATACTGTTGTATATTCTCCTTGATTGGTGAGTACCCCTCGCCCTCGTCGGCTTGCGGTACCCACTGGAGGGGAGACTACTAGAAAATTAGTCATTAGTGGCATTTATTTATGCTGCTAAATGATCAACAAATGCTGTTAAAAGTTTTAGCAGCATATGATACTAAATGCTGCCTATGCTAATTTTCCTAAAAGTATTAGTAGCATTAATTATAAATGCCGCCAATATAAATCAATTAGTGTCATTAGGAATATGCCGCTAAAAGGGATTAAATGCTAATTTTAAATTATTTATTAGTGGCACATAAATATAATGCCGCTAATACAAATATCTGATTTTAGAAATTAAAATTTTAAAATTTTAATTTTATATTTAATTTTTTTGAGATGCTAACCACTTCATTTATTTCTTTTTGTCTTAAACTTTGTTGGAAATGTGAATCAACTAGGATTCGAACTTGAGATCTCGAGTACCAACAACCAAGTCCTTTGCCACTTGCGCTAGCGACTATTAGTTATGTATATTTTAATTTTTTATATTTTAAGTCTTCTATTTTAAAATTTTAAAATTTTAAAATTTTAAAATTAGATACTAAATTTAAATTTTTAATTTTGAAATATGAAATTTTAAGTTTCAAAATTAATAGTTTTAAATTTGAAATTTAAAATTTAAAATAAATTTAAAATTTTAAAATTTAAAAATTAATAAATGCTGCGGAGTAAATGCCGCTAAATCATGAATTTGTAGTAGTGACATGTGTACATGTTCTCACCCCCCACCCCCATTACAGGTGACGTCGCGGGTCCTAGTGGGACGGATCGTGAGGAGCGTACTTAGCGATCATTAGAGCCACTGTCCTGTCATTTGGTTTAACTCTTAACTCAGTTTCTTTTAATAAATGACTTAGATAGCATTTATGGTTCAGTATTTTATATGAATTGAATTATTGGGATTTTACGAATGTAATAAAGGATTTGTGATTCTTGTAAACTGAAAATAGTTTTCTACCCCTCGTGGTAGTGAGTTTTAAAAGGAAAATGTTTCCGTGTGGGAAACAATTTTTAAAAGGTTTTTCTTGATTTTCATGACTTAGAGTTTTTAAAATGAGTTTCCGGGTGGGAAACATTTTAAACTAATAGTTGTGAATTTATGGATAAATTCTGAATGTGAATGTGAATGTGAATGTGAATGGTGTGTGAATATATGGATGTTCATTTGTGGTGGTTGTATCCTGTATTGCGAATTATGATCTTATACTTGTGCGACACCGTGCAAATACAGGAGAGACTCTGTCCATGTGAACAGTGAACTCTCTATATTTGTCGTGGATCTGGCACACTCTAGAAGTCAACTTTTCAAAAAAAAAAAATTGTGCACTTCCGCATTGCTTTTAAATCAAATAGGGACCCTTGGGCGTGACACTTGCCAACAGATCCGCCACATACACAAGAAGCCTTGTGTACACGAAGCGATAGAAGCACCTATAAACAATACAAGAACCACTACTAGAAAGTAACAGAGCTACTAAAATGAAAATAAATAGTCACTTATACAGACATGTAATCCAAGGTGTAACATAAACCAAAGGTACAACATCAACACCTCACAACTCTCAGCAGATGAAACAAAATACAATTATATGTACATGACTATAAACAACTACTGTCACCACTGCCAATCCAAAGGGACCTCCGACCGGCCAGTTCAGCCTGTACCGAAGCTACTCCACGCACTACCCACAAGGGTTACTGATCTCAGTAGAATGCCTAAAAGGACTGCTACGACAAGAACGCAAAAAGGCCTCACTTCGGAGCTGCACTCGGGGGAGCTACCAAACCGAGCAAAAGAGCGTACTCTATCTAGCTCAATCAGGCTCACGCAGGCTATAGTCGATGCAAATGCTCAAACGGGTCGAAGAACCAAAGCTCACGTGCCTTCGGCACAATCTGATGCAAAAAATACAGATCTGGGTCCATCGTTAATCCGGACAACACCTGACAATAGAAACAGTCTAAACACTACTGTAAAAATTTACTCGGCATCTTAGCATGAGAGTAATCTCAAGCTACACTAATCTGAGTATCTGTGACGCACTAGCAGCGGCAATACAATAGTGAAAATAGCTCATGAAGCTAAATCTGATCAAATGGATGACAAGTTTAATGTGTAGGTTTTCTCCTAAGTTAATTTCCAATTCAGCATGTAGTAATCATCTATATTAACGAAATTAAGCTCCAAATTCAAATTTCATATAATAACATATGAATCTATAATTTGAGCTACAAAACATGATGATCGATACAAAAGAATGCATGCTAAAATCTTTACAACTTAGAAGGAATTCCATAGATTTCGATAGATATTAACCCACTTAAATAAATAATCCAACCACAGAGCAAAGGACTTCGCTTATGAGAACTCCAACTCCAACTCAACTAAGCTTCACTGCAAGGATCTAAAAGATTTGGATTCCCAGACCTTCAACCCAGATTTGCAGGAAAACCCAAAATAGCAAGCATAAATTTTGAAATTTAGAGCTAAAAATTTGGGAATTGAAGTTTAAAAATACACTCAACCTACCTTAGAGCAGAAGGCTTAAATTTCCAAATAAGTTGCTGTCACGCCCCGGGGCCCCTTTTCAGTTTAAAACAAAGCGGAAAGCGACTGAAATTTTTTTTTTGAAAACCTGACCCCAGAGTATGCCAGATCCGCCACAAACACAGGGAATCCACTGTTCACACGGACAGAGTCTCCCCTGTATTTGCACGGCGTCACACAAGTACAAGAAGTAACCCAGGTACAACCACAACCAAATGAACATACAAATAACCAACAATTATATATTCATACACCATTCACATCACAGGTTCACATTTATGTATTCGATATTCAAACATAAATCCACATCTATCAGTTAAAAAGTTTCCAACCACAGAAACATGTTTTGAAATGCTAAGATGCAAAATCCACAGAAAACCTTTCGAAAACTGTTTCCTACACGAAAACCTTTATTCTTTACAAACGCTACCACGAGGGGTAGAAAATCTTTTATTTCACAAAATTCATTTATTACATTCACGAAAATCCATATTTTCAAATGTAATAAAAATACTGAACCATATAACTGTCTAAGCTATAACAACTGAAATACTAAGGGTAATAACTATACCGAAATAACCTGGGTCGGAAGCTCTATCGTCCGCTACACACGTACCTCACGTCTCGTCCCACTACTCAACGCCCGCGATACCTGAAAAATGGTGGGGGAGGTGAGAACATGTAAACATGTCTCCCCTCCCAGTGGGTACCGCAAGCCGAAGAAGGCGAGGAGTACTCACCGGATCAGGAAGAGATAACCAACAATATGGGTAAGTAAAATACAGTAGTAACGATAATGGACGAACGAGATATATATATATGAAAACACAACTACCGCTACTATAATGTACAACTGCAAGCATACAAAGATATCAAAACTATAGTAGCAAGACAACTGTAAAGAAAGAACTAGAAGTACATATGCAACAACCGCTACTATAGCTATATGCGTCAACCGGACGAGAAGTCCAAAAGTACCCAATCTAAACCGCCGTGTCGGTCTAAGGACCTCAGGCAAAAGCCACTATCTGCTCACACCTGGCATGTAACCCTAGCACAAGAGAACACCGCTGGGCTCACGGGTCGGATGTACGACCACTTTTCCGGAAAAGAACACCCTCCTGCGGGGGATCAACCCGCTGGTGTACGTGAAATGCACTCGAGCTGTGGCGATCAATGCGGATATGATCAATAGCCAACCGTCGGCAATCAGCCGACAATCACTGCCCCTCCGGGCATACCGACCGTGTAGGTCATCAAGCAACAAAGTGAACCAACCGAGATAGGTCAATGTACGGAAAGTAACGAACGACCAAACAGGTCACCGATGCAAATAGGAGAAC
>NC_033621.1:15313837-15484722 GCF_001540865.1 Ananas comosus
AAAAAGAGAGAGATGTAAGGACTTGCGGCTGTGCGAACGGTATGTTGTCTGGCAGTATTCTGAATACTACTCCCGTGACTTCTCGTCGTCTTTGCGTTCGTACTTTTGATTGAACATCGAGCAGTATTAACCATTACTTCTATTTACTCTGCCGTAGTGTTCTATGTTGTAGTATCCTTATAGTATAGGGGTAGAGTTAGTATGGCCATTTTATATACTATACTCGTTACCTGGTTGTCCGGTTCTCTATGGATTTTCTCGAAATCCGTGCATCAAACTCAAAATCCGTCAGCGCCAGTAGTTCCAGAATAGCTGAATCCTTCGAAATGAGCTATTGGACTGATATGAACGGAGTCCGATACGCACCAGAAGCCAACTCTACTCCGTGGCTTCTCCGGAAAACCGGAGTTACTATTCACTTAAGTGAAAACTAATAATCGCGTAACTTCTCCGTTTAAGCTCATTTTCTCCTGAAACTTGACGAGTGCTTATGTAATTAAATTACACACATAAACATCGTCAACAGAGAGTTTAGTTGCACTGACAAAAATCTCAGTCCTTACAGTTGCTCCATTAGTTCACAATTCAGTAAGGGATGCCCAAATCTGCAATTCGAATCCAGAAAAGGAGGCCCAAATCAACATCTGGAAAATTAGTATTCAGCACTTCAGCATACTTCAAGCTAGAATCTGAGAATTCTAACTTGTAAATTAAGTGAAAAGGGCTCTAAAACCTCCAAAGATGAGGAAAGAACTAATCCAACTCTAGAAATCATCTCTACAAACGTCAGGATCGAAAATTCCAAGAATTCTATCAAAATCTTCAAAAAAGGCACCTAAAGCTCAAATACACAAATTTAGCATTGAACTCACCTTCAATCCGAAAATGTTGGTAAAGAAGGCTTCAAAACTAGTGAGGAAAGATGGAGAACCAATTCCAAATCCGAAAATCTAACAATGACAAGAATCAGATTAGAAAAAGTCCAAAAATTCCACTAGAAAATCCAATTTCAGCTCAAAACCTCTAATTCGAGTTAATTTCAGCAAATTAACCTTACTAACTTGAATTAAATGAAATTAGAATTGCTCCATACACTCTCTTTTAAGTCTATGACCCATGAAATTGATCCCCAGAGCAATTGGAAGCTCAAAAGGATCACAATTCCTCAAATTGCTTAAATTGCTGGTCGAATTCCTGCTGTGAATGCCACCTGCAGGGACTAAGGATTTGAGGAGGTTTGAGAGAGATTTGGCTAAGAAAATGGAGTTTGTTATGAAGAAGGAAAAGAGTATTCACGGGTCGTCTACAGTCTTTTATAGTAGTGGAAGGGTTGAATGAGCCACAAGAAAAATAGAAGTTAACATGCTTCAGCACTAAAAATGCAGATTCGGGCGCCCTAAACTAAGAATTCAGGTGCCCTAAACAGCTTCCTATTGCATCCAGCATAATGGGCTCACCTGTGCGGCGATCCGATGCTCCTAACCTGCTCCGGCGGCTCACACCTACCACATGCCATGTGTCAAAATGTTCGATATTTACGAGGGAGAATTCGGACTCATATTTCGAGTACCCTAAACTGGGTCCAAAATAACTTCAACAACATATGCCAAACAACACTCTTAATCTGGGCACCCTAAACTTCTAAACGCCCTAAATTGCCAGAACTTTAATTTTGGCTTGTTTAAGTGCGCAGAGTCTGTTTTCACATCCATTTCGCGCCAAAACGATTTCGATTGGTCCCGCCACTCTACAGATGTGTCAATCAGTCGTTGATACTGCAGGCATTTCGGCAGCTAACCCTTAGGGACACTACATCCTCCCCTCCCCACCATAAAAAGTTTCATCCTTAAATTTAAACTCGTACCTCATGCCGACACCTCGAAAAGGAAAGGGTAGGACTCTCGTATCACAATCTCCAGTTCCCAAGTCGCTTTACGTTCCTTATGGTTGCTCCACTGCACTTTCATATACGGTATGATTTGATTGCGCAATTCTTTGGTATCTCGAGAAAGATTTCGTATCGGTCATTGCTTCTCATACCTCAGGTCCTCGCCCACCTCAAGCAGAGTGAAGTTAATCACATATGAAGGGTCAAAGACATGTTTTCTCAAAGCCGAGACGTGGAACACATCGTGGATCTCTACAAGCCACGGTGGAAGTGCAATCCTGTAAGCCACTGATTCGACTCGCTCCAAAACCTCGAAAGGGCCAATGAATTGCAGACTGAGCTTTTCTCGAACTCCAAATCTACGTATCCTTTTGGAGACAAGACTTTCAATAAGACATGATTTCCAACTTGGAATTCCATGTCTCATCTCCTAATATAAGAATAGCTCCTCTGTCGACTCTAGGCGGTCTCAAGATGTTGTCATACCATCCTAACCTTTTCCTCTGTAACGTATCATCTCCCCGTAAAATAAGCCGAGTTCCATTGAAACAAGCGGAACGCGGAGTTGGACAAGTTAGAACATGTTACAATAGGTTCTAAGAGCTTAGGGCCATTGTATAGGGTATATGGACCCATGGGAGCAAACCTGTGAAAATCTCGCTAAGGACCAGAATTTGTGCTCTCGGGGTCCGGACCCTAGTGGGAGGGTCCGGACCTCGTACGCATGAAATGCCCTGCGTGGGCAGGCTGGTGGGGTTTTGCTCTCGGGGTCCGGACCCTAGCAGAAGGGTTCGGACCCCGTACATGAAATCTGCCCAGAGTGGGCTGCTGAGGATGGTTTTGCTCTCGGGGTCCGGACCCTAGCGGGAGGGTCCAGACCCCGTATGCGAAAAATGCCCAGTGAGGGCTGATTGTAAAAATGCAATTGAGAGGGGCTTAAGTGCTAATGTGATAAGGTGAATCGTTATGTGGGTTAGGGCAAGTGTGAGAGCTCATTTGCTCTCAACCCTACACCAAAGTATCTCCCTCTCTCTCTCTAAAAACCTTCTCTTCTCTCTTCCTCTCTCTCTATGGCTTGGACCAAGGAGGGATTTGGAGGGATTTTGGTAGAGAAAAAGACCAAGATAAGGGTGTTGCTTGCTATTGTGCAAGTGTACAAGGAAAGCTTTGGAACCCTAGGTAAGTTTTTGAGGATTTCTAGGGTTTTCAAGTTAGGGTTTTGGTAGTAGCTTCTTGTATGAGTATCTAGGAGCTTCTATGGTGGTTTTCCCCTTAGTATCCATACTTATGGACTAGTTTGGGGAAAATGACTTTGTACAAGGACCTAACTTTAGGGTTTTGTAATTTTGAGGTTCAATCATGGGATTGATCTCATTTTAACCTAATTCGTAGGTCAACGAACGCATCGGTGCGCTCGGTTCGGGGATACGACGAGAGTGCGCGGAGATATTGGAAAAAGAAGCTAAATTGGTACAAACTTGCCACAACTTGTGGCGAAGGCATCTAAAAATCGTGAAAACAGGATCGCGGCATCCTAGCGTACCCAAAAGGTGGGGGGTGCTGTCCGAAAACACCGGATCTCTTTCTATATCTATGTCACTCTATTTGAGCATATTGATGTTAGCATTCATGCATGTAGGGTAGCTTATTATGTGTTCATGGTTGAAATGCATTTAGATGCTTAAAGAATATGTGAAATGATAAAGAACCATGTGAACTGTGTATGTAAGAACCCTATGTGTATTGAATGCAAGAACGGACTATGACAATAGTAAACAAAGGTGACATTGACATTAGTGACCAGATTGGCACCGGAAATGTAATGACTAAACAAGGTTTAGCTTAATGTGGCATCAGGACCATTATGACTCAGAATTGGTGGTATATACATGATACGGTAGATCCTATCATTGGCATTGAGATGTTGTGGCATGAGACAGGTTTGGCTATACCTCCTCAAATTGAGAATGGGATCATACTCACATGTATTGGTTCCGGCTTGAGTGAGGTAGCTCCTCCTCAAGCGGTGTACTCCGGAGTGTAGACACCACGGGTGAGAGTGCCCGACGAAGATCCCTCGGGCGACAGTGCTATGTGCCTTACCCGTTAGATAGGATGGATCCCTCAGGGGCATTTCCAAATGCTAATCCCGGTAGATGGGACATGTGAGATGTGAGTTGGGGTGAACATGATGAACCCTGGAAAGATTGGGTAAAAGCCGAGTGAAAAGAGGAATGGACATGCATGCATCAGAATCATGTATTTGATTATCTATCTATCTGTTGACAGTTGTTTTGCAGGCATTGTATTAGTAATTGCATTAGATGGGTTGATATCTATTTTTATTGAAATACATATGACTGAAATAGACCTAGTGGGCGAATCGGCACGGTCGGCGACCGAACCCACTGGAAATTTCGTTCTAGTTCTCATTACCACTAACCCTGCAAATCCGTGCGCGAGCGGGGCGGCGGAGGATCGAGGCAAGGGTATTGCGCCATAAATAGCGACCTCGGAGTTCATAGGCATACCCTATATTCCGGTATAATCAACTGTTGTATGTTGAACTAGTAAAGGTAAATGTAAATGTAAAGAATGATAAAGATGTAAACTTTATTTTGGTTAAAAGCAAAAGTCATGTAAATGAATGGGTAAATGGATATAAATGTAATAGTTTACTTGTGTTTGATACAAAAGTAATCAAATGACTTGTATGTTGAGTGCTTAGATAGTTTCGATGCTTTCACTTGTGGTTGTTGTTGTTTGCCCTCGTGGAAACCTTGTATATCTTGCAATTTCCTTATTGACTTGCTTGTAATATACATGTTGTTGGAGCCTTGGGCGGACAGGGGAGGTACTGTCCGTTCGGCGTCTGTCATGTGCTCGAATCCGACCAAATTGGCGGAGTTCGGGGCGTGACATCCTCTACTTCCAACAGAATGTCTGGGCCCAAAATCTTCCTCTCACCTACGTCACTCTAATGTAGGGGTGATCGACATTTGAGTCCATACAATGCCTCAAACGGAGCTATCTGAATGCTCGCTTGATAGGTGTTGTTGTATCCGAACTCAACCATCTCAAATGACGATACTATTCTCCTCCAAAATCTAGGACACAAGCTCTCAACATGTCCTCCAGAATCTAAATAGTTCACTCCGAATGTCCATCGACCTGCGGATAAATGTTGTACTAAAGTGGAGCTGCGTATCCAAAACTGTCTGTAGGCTCCTCCAGAAATGCAAGATGAATCGTGGAACCCTATCTGATATAATCAAGATAGGCACTCCATGTAACCTTACTATCTCGTCTAAGTAGAGTTAAGCAAGTCGATCTCTAGATCAAGAAATCTGCACCGGTGAGAAGTGAGCAGACTTGGTTAGTATGTCCACTATCACCTATATGGTATCAAATCTACCCTGAGTCCTCAGTAATCCCACAATGAAGTCCATGCATGGTGATCTCATCCCACTTCTACTCTGGTATTGGAAGGCTTTGAAGCTTGCCGACAGCACTCGGTGCTCCGTTTTTATTTGTTGGCATGATAAACACTGAGCCACATATTTTTCAATGTCTTTCTTTATTCCATTCCACCAAAAGTGTGCTTTTAAATTCTTATATATCTTGGTTCCACTAGGATAAACCATATAAGGTGAGTAGTGAGCCTCTCTCAAAATCTCCTCTTGAATCTCTGAATCCATAGGTATGCACAGTCGGTCCCTATACTGTAGTACTCCCGAATTGTCAATGCCAAAGTCCCCTATCCGACCGCTCTCAATCTGGTCTCAAATTCTCATAAAATGGGGATCCACACTCTATTTATCCTTGATCCTTTCCAACAGAGTAGGCTGCAAGACCATAGACATAACTCTTGTAGTAGCTCAAGGGACACTATTTTAAGTCCAAGTCGCCATAGCTCCTCAAGTAATGGTGCCTACTAAGTGATCATCATAATAAGCTTTTGCACTGACTTCCTACTCAATGCATCCGCCACCACATTCGCCTTGTCAGGGTGATACTAGATGCTGATATCATAATATTTCAACAACTCCAGCCACCGGCATTGCCTCATATTCAGTTCCTCTGGGTGAATAGATACTTGAGACTTTATGATCAGAGAAAATCTTACAGTGCTCCCCATATAAGTAGTGACACCACAACTTCAATGGGAACACCATGGCGCAAGCTCTAAGTCATGCATAGGATAATTCTTCTCATAATTTTTTAATTGCCGTGAAGTATAAGCAATTATCCTACCATGCTGCATCAACACACAACCTAATCCACTGTGTGACATATTATTGTAGATCACAAATCCTTCCCCATAACTGGAAAGGCAAGAATAGGAGCCGACATCAGTCTCTGCTTCAACTCCTTGAAGCTCCTCTGACACTCCTTACTCCAGATAAACTTAATTTCTTTACGCGTCAATCGAGTAAGAGGCTTGAAAAGCTTCACAAATCCCTCCACAAACTGAAGGTAATATCTAGCCAATCAAAAAAAACTCCTTACCTTGGTAATCATTGTCGTTCTGAGCCAATCCTGAAGAGCATCAATGTTCTTTGGGCCAACTGCCACTCTAACGGCTGAAACCACATGGCCCAAGAAAGCAACCCCATGAAGCCAAAACTAGCATTTCTTCAACTTGGCATACAACTTTTTCTCTCTCAGAAAATGTAGCACAATCCTCAAGTGCTCCTTGTTCTCCGTATCACTCTAGGAGTAAATCAAAATATCATCGATGAACACTACTACAAATCTATCCAAGAATGACTTAAACACTCGATTCGTTAAATTCATAAATGCAGCATGAGCATTAGTCAGTCCAACGGTATCACTCTAAACTCATAATGCCCATACCATGTTCTGAAAGCCATCTTGGGAATGTCCTCGGCCCTCACCTTCAGCTAGTGGTAACCTGACTGGAGATCAATCTTCGAGAAGACATAAGATCCTTACAGCTGATCGACAAGATCATCAATGCACGGGAAATGATACTTGTTCTTGGTGATCACTTTATTCAATTCTCGATAATCTACACAAAGTCTAAGTAAACCATCATTTTCCTTCACGAATAACACCTGCGCTCCCCAAGGCGACACACTGTCTCACAAACCCTTTTTCCATCATATCCTGGAGCTGCGCCTTAAGCTCTCTTTGCTCAGCCAGTGCCATTCTATGGAGTGCCTTAGAGATTGGTGTGGTTTCAGGAACCACATAAATTACAAACTCAATCTCCCTATTTGGCGGCATAGTTGTCAACTTAGGAGGAAACACATTCGAAAACTCAAGGACTATAGGGATATCTTTGAGTCCTGGTGCCGTCGTAAGCATCTATACAACGATCGCCAGAAAGACAATATATCCTCGGCTCATCATCTGCCTAGCCTTCGCTGAAGAGATCCAACTAGCAAACAGCATGCTTTTGCAGCCTTTGTAAACGAACTTCTCCTGTCCAGGCTAGCGAAACATCACTGTCCTAGCTCTGCAATCGATCATCGTGAAGTAGCGTGCCGGCTAATCCATGCCAAGCACTACATCAAAATTCTTTAGCTGCCCCAAGACCAATAGGTCTGCGAGCATGATCCAAGGTCCCAACTAACAACACTCTGCCACATGCAAAATATAACTGAGAATCTGCACCTCTTGTGCATATGGTAACAGCTTTATCTCTAGTCTATATAGTGATGCAAATGTTCGACTAATAAATGAATGTGATGCACGAGTATCAAATAATGCATGTGCTCTAATACCAAAAATCAAAATGATACCCGCCACCACACGATCTGCTATCGTGGAGTCCTCAAACTGAGCTATATAGACTCTGCTGCTCTCCGACCGCTGTCGCCACGCTTCCTAACGTGGTGCTGAAGGCTTATTTATTTGGCTGTAGATCGATGAAGCTCCTAACATCTGCTAAGGTACAGGAGGGGTCGACGCTGTCGAATGTGCTGGCAATGCTTCTTAGGGACAAGCTGACCGCAAGTCTCCTGATTGACCGCATCCAAAACACCAGACCTCTCTCTGCTAATACTGTCGAGGCTAGTGTGATCACCCACAAATGATACATCGCAATGACCTATACTGCCGTCCCTGTTGATGGGATCCATCATACCACTGTCGTCTCGAGGACCCATGACCCTGAGAGCATAATCGTGGAGGCCTCAGCGAACGTCTGCCACTAGTTAGGTGGAGGCCTCGACGAATGTCTGCTACTGGTCATTCCCACATCTTCAGGGGCTGGGTGCTGCCTATCCTGACTCTGTCCTAGCACTGCGATCTGTTCCTTAACAACTGTCGCTCCTCACTCGACCCTAAGTGCCTATTCAATCGACACATCCAAGGTCTACAACCTCTACATCTATACCAAAGTGAAGATCTGGTTGCAATCCCTACTCATATAGATAGACTTTGCGAGCCTCATCCCGCCTTGCAAAGCGCACACAGTTCAAAGTTTGGTAAACTCTTGGGTATACTCCTATATTTACCGACCTCCTTCTGTAGATGTTTCAGATCCTCATCGAGTTTCTGCTATGCGCTGTTTAGGAAATAGGACCCGTATAGTATCTCTCGAAACTCACTCTATCTTATATATAGTGAATCTAAGGATCTTTCGTCCAGCATCCTCCTCCACCATGCATGTGCATCGCCCGCCAAACTATGTACCATTAGGTGGACCTGCTCGTGCTATGGTATGAAGAAGTCCTCGAACAACTTCTCCATCGTTGTGAGGACTAAGATTTTTCTATGTAATTTGATGCTTTTTTAATGATGTTTTATGGATAATTTAATTTTAAAATTGCTCGTCAGATTTCAGCGAAAAATGAGTTGTAATAAAGGCATACGGTGGATTTTACTATTCACTTAAATGAATAGTAACCAGCGTTTCGATTCATAGTATTAGTATAAGGATAGCTTTGGATGAGAATCGGACATTGTTTCGAGCAATCTATTAGGTCGATTTCGATGGTCCAACTGTGCCGGAGATAATAGCGCTGACCGAATTTACGCTCGATGCACATCAAGAAAACTCTCGTTATCTCAAATTGGTCAATTATTATATAGTATTCTTGCTATTTAGAATTATCCATTGCTCCATTTTGCATGAAAATCTACAGGCAGGATCTTTCTGCAAGAGAACGGCTATAGAGAAGGACTCGATCGTAAGTCGGGGAGGTTGTTGGGTTTTTGAGCTATTATCCTAATCATGCATGTATATATAAGTATTTTAGGGTTCATTAGCCCTAACCCTAATTCCAAACCATGTCCCCCTCCCTCTTTAGCTAATCTGAGGTCTTCCCTGGCACCGCCATTGCCGCTCTTGCCACTGGGAGGAACCTATCCTTCTTTTCTCTCTTTCTCTCTCCCTCTCTCTCTCTATTATTTTTATCTAGATTGGAGAGGAGGCCCTGAGCCCCTTCCCCTGAGCCGTCGCTGCCCCAGCGCCATCACTGCCATCACCTGGGGTTTCAGCAACCCTCCTTGAGCCGCCACCGCTGTGTTGTGCGCCAAGTGCGGCTACAGTCCGAGGTGGTGCCCAGGAAACCAGTGCAGCCCCAAGGCTTCACCCGACCACCGCCACCACACAACGCTCTGAGAAATGAAAATTTTTATGGTGTAATTTGATGCTTTTCAATGGTATTTTATTTTTGAAATTTTTGGTTTAATTCCAACTAAAAATGAGTTTTCATTAAAGGTGTATAGTGACTGGTGCTATTCACATAAATGAATAGTAACCTGCATTTTATTTTGAAGCCCAGCTTGAGGATGGCTTCGAATGTGAATCAGATACCGTTTTGGACGACTCAATAGGTCGTTTTCGATGGTTCAACTATGCAGGGGATGATGTCACTGTCCGATTTTATGTTCGACGCATGGTTTTCAAGAAAATCTACTTTTATCGCAGATTGACCTTTTGTTACTTAATATTTTTGCTTTTTAAAATTTTCTGGTGCTCCATTTTGTGCGAAAATCCATGGGATGGTGCCACTAGGCATATCACACACACTATAAATTTTCAATATAAAAATCTAAGTTTGGAGGGCAAAATTGTAGTTTTTGCAAAGTGCAATTTGGAGCACTTCGCGAAGGAGTTATCATTTTATGCGAGAAATTTCACAATTTTGGCAAGTGGAAGGTTCTATGTGAAGGCAGACTCGAACATGAGCTTGCGGACTCAAATTTTGCAAAATTTGGGGATATGTATGCTAAATGGCATAGGTACGAAATCTGAAAGAGAATTGGAGATCATAAGGTCTTTCAAGTAGAACACGATACTTCGTGTACCAAAACACTTGGATTGGCATTGTAAGGGTTTATTGTGCAAATCGCGCGTGCTGGCAGGGATTGTATATGAATATGGAAGATATGAGGGGCTTCCATGCAATTTTTCATAAATCAGGTGTATATGTGTATATATATAAATATATGTATTCATATACATATATCTAACATTTATTCATTTGAGAGAGGGGTGGGGGGTTGGAACCCTAACCCTAGGCCCCCACGACCAGCGCTACCGTCGCCAACTGCTCCTCCGGCTAGTGAAGGGGCCGGCATGATCTCCCTTACGGGATTTCTCTCTCTCTCTCTCTCTCTCTCTCTCTCTCTTTCACTCTCTCTCTCTCTTTCTATCTCTCTCTTGGTTGGACGCATCACTATCACGGTAGCCACCGCCAATGTCGCGCCGTCGGTTCGTGGGTACTCGGGCAGCCCTCCCCACTGTCGTCCTTGCCGACCCAAGCCTCCCTAGAGCAGGGACTCCCTATCAGACCCTAACCCGAGAGAGCTCGGGGTGGATCTGGTTGATCCGCACCGCCGTGCGCCGCCGCCACCGCTAGGCACCACATTCCCCAAGACCCCCTCCGTCAGTGCTGGCGCTGACCACCCGTGGCTGCACAGGGGCTTGAGGAAGCAAGGTTGCTCCTACTACTATTTTGTTAAGCTCTAGCCGGGGAACTTTTTTAGACGAGGCTGTCATTCTTTCTTATTTGGGCATTGGGGGCTTTGCAGTAAAGGAGCATAGCCTTTCCAAAGGCCTCTACAATGCCATGCTCATGGTAGTTTCTACTGGGAGGCCTCAAATAGCTGTAATTGAGACGTCGCTCCCCAGAGGACTTGTGGCTCAGTGGACAACTTGCCCCGGTGCAATCCTTGGTGCTTAGATTCACTCCGGACAATGAGCAAGGTGTCCAGCATGTCGAGACCTTCTGGACCGTACCTTTGTTCAAATTCTGAAGTTGCGAAATCGGCGGTATGACTCTAAGCACCATGTTATTATGTTATTTATCGTGCGCCGGGTGTTTGTTGGAATGCCGCAGTGACGCTTTCTGCGCCATGGCTATCCCAGACAGCATGATTTTGATCTAAGATGTTCGAACTTGATGTTCGAGGCTTGGGAATCCATAAATTTGGATTTTGTGGCGTTCAGCACATAAAATGATGGTTTAGGTATGCATTGTATGTGATTTCGGCTTCATTTTCGCAGAGCGGGTTTCGCTGCTTGTTGCAGCGGTAGGGTATCCTCATAAGTTGGCTAGGATCTCTTTGGTGCAAAGCTCGGACCAGCAACCAGCGATGGGGCCCAGGTGGGTTCCGAAACTAAAACAATGATTTTTAGGAACTCGATACGGTAGGTTTTGGGGATTTCACACCTGGATTGCACCACTCAACTTGCGGCTGTCCCAACACCCAAAAGTGAGTGTTTTGGGACAGCAAAGATGGCCGAATGAATTTAAGAGTGTTTTGAAACACTTCAAGGCTAATCCGTACCTCAAAATACGAAATCGAGCAATTTCGAGCGTGGTCTCGTGTCGCGCAAGTTGCTACTATTTGTAGCAGTGTTGTTGTCACGCCCCGGGACCCAGCGGAAGCACGCCCGGCGCGTGCCCAGACCCGCCATATGTCTACAACATATAAGGCGTCTAAAAACAACAATAATAAAAGCAGTAATAAAAGACATCTAGGAGTATCAGAGCATAGTAAATGTCTAATTGCTACAACAAGGGATAAGGATAAAACTGTAAATCCACTAAATGAAACATAGAGTAAGAACAATAGGAAATCCCAAATACAAGAGTTAAAAGTAGGTACATAGGTGGTCTCTATACATGGATACAAAATCTCTCACTCTCTCTCAACTACAAAAAGAAAGAGTAAACCACCTAGGCAAAGTACCGCTCCTCGCTAGCTAGCTAAGCGATCCCCTTGCCGCGATCCCGTGCCTCCGCCGGTGCCGAAGGCTCTGAAAAGTAAACCACAAAACGGGGGCATGAGAACTATTAAAAATAGTTCCCAGTGGGCAATTACTGACTTCAGTGAATGCACCACAAGGCCCAAAGCTACAGAAGATGTCAGTGACTATAAAAGTAGAAAGGTGGCAGGTAAGTAAAAATGTAACCTACTACGACATGATATCTCTACTTAGCATGAATAGTAAAAGTATGAAAGCAACTATGCATGAAGTAAAGTCTCCAACTATCATAATATTCACAAAGCGAAATAGTAAAGTTCCGTTGTTTACTATTCTAGTCAATGTCCAAACAATACTCTAAGTCATCATCTATCCACATATCATAACGGATATATAAAGTCCAATCTGCAGAGACCCACCCGAAGGCTGTCTATGGCCCTGAGACCCACCCGTAGGCTGTCTGGCCGGTGCCGAGCCTAATGGCCCCGTGGTAGTCATCATCCCCACCCTAGGGATGAGCCTGTCCCACGGCAATCCACTTCGGCGCCCAATCCCGCACGGCGAATATGTATCGCGATGGCCATCTCCGGAGTGCCGGCTTGTAGGGAGCGACCCTCACAAGCATGTGCGAATGAGCACAATGGCAAGTAGTCAAACGATCAGTCGCAAGTACCAAGTCCTCATGTCTAATAACATGGTATATAGTAAATGTCCTCGTGGCCAAGTCACTATTTCATCATATCTCAAATATGGCATATAGTTGATGTCAATGTGGCCTATTATCAAGTCTCTATGTTGCAGTTTAATAATTCTCTAGTCCAAGTGCCTCTTTATGACACTATGGCTCATTTTGTCCCAACATGGATACTAAGTTCAAGAACTTATAGTTCTAGTCAAAATCGAAGCATGAATCTTGATTTCCTATCATCTCATGGAATATTCGTCGCATGCATATTAACAAAGCACATTGTCTCTCTCTCTCTACTACATAGAGTAAATTTTCTTGATGCACAACATATGAGTTCTAAGCATTCAAAAACTCTCATAAATGCTACTAAACATGAATATGCATGAATTTAAGGAGCATGAAAGCATTTAACCACTTAGGAGGAATTTCCTCCAATTTCAAGGAAGCCAAACCCACCGATGACAACGAAACTCCTCGTGCGCTCCAACGAGGGTGTCCTCTAGTCTCCTAGTACCTTAGAGGTACAAGAACAAGTGTCATCTAGTCGAAACAAACGACGCTAAGTTCAATCATTAAGCATATAGGGCTAGGGTAGACAAAAACTCACCGATTGCGAAGGAAGCTCTCACAATCTCCAAATGGGAGCTAGAGTCCTTCCAATCTAACCTAAACAAAGGTTCTAAACCCATCAATTTGATACAAAAGCCCTCAAAACGAAAATCCCCAAATCTAACCCTAAAATGCCAAATCTAGGGTTTGATCTAGTAAAATCCAACAAAATGCACATGGCCATGCGTCACGTCTAAAACTGACAAAGCAACTCCCCACAAAAACGTTAACAACGTTGCGGATATATTCAGTGGGGTCGGGAGAACCGACGAGAAAACTCGGGATCTTGTCTCCTCTATTCCACTCTTGAGGAGGGGAAACCAGAGAAGAAGTAAAAACAACCTTAAAAACGATCAAAACTAGAGAAAAGAGAAGAGGAAGAACGAAAACACCCAAAAGGTGGTAACCTCTTCACACTCTAGAACCAACCTCGAACAAACTCCTAGTTGGAAGTTGGGATCTCCTGAAACCTCGAACCAAACCTCGAAGATTCTCCAATCATCGATAAAGAGAGGAGATCTAAGCCNACAGCCATCAACCCCGTACCGGTACAGCAAGCGAACCCGTACCGGTACACGGCCTGCTGAAGGCCACCCGAGAGCTGACCAAAAATCCAACTTTTTGGATTTTGGTACACAGCTTTAAACCACAATTCTCGGGACTCGAACCATAGGTCGGAACACTGTCAACGACCTACCAGAAAGTCTGGAAAAGCTCGACACACAAATCAAACACTCGAACCTCGCAATTTGCAAAGGTCCAGTGTGTTACAGTTGTAGCTTTACTGGCTAATTGTAGAATAAGGTTTGACACCTGTAGTCATAGCAAGAGGGTTGTAGGTGGTTCCAGTGCTGAAACGGTCATTTCGGGAGTCAAACTGGTGATTTTCGGGATCCTTATTTTCTATTTTGGTGCACTATTTGTGCAGCTACCCCAATAGCATTAAACTGATGTGTTCGGTAGCGGGAGAGGTAGGAAAGGTGTGGGGCTCATTTCAGGACAACTTGTGGGTTGGGGTGACGTTCCGACGACTCAGTGTGACAATCGAGCGATCTTTCGTGACCGGTGAACAGGATCCGAAAACTCGATTTTATTCTACGATAGAGGTGGGTATTTCGGTCCGAAGTCGATAAAGTGGGGCCTGCTTAGTTATTTCTATCCCTGTTATCTTCTTTCATTTACTTGATACTGGTTGAGCTTTTGTATACCACTTGACTTCATAACTAGTTGCTTTACACTTGCTCTTATCTCATATTATCATGATTTAGTGGTAGAACGGTGTTCCTTTATGATTGAGTTATCTATTATATGATTATAGTAGATGACCTTGACATTAGTGACCTTATGGTCGGTGACACTCTTTGTTACATCTATTATATAACATGACATTAGTTGACCTTGTGGTCAGTGAAACTTCTATTTTTGCATAATCATAGTAGATGATATGACATTAATTGACCTTATGGTCGGTGACATTCCTATTTGTACATTGCATGATTTGACATTAGTTGGCCTTGTGGTCAATGAAACTTTTAGTTGTATATTGTATGATATGACATTAGTTGACCTTGTGATCGATGAAACTCCTATTTTTGCATAATCATAGTAGATGATATGACATTAATTGACCTTATGGTTAGTGACACTCATATTTGTACATTGCATGATTTGACATTAGTTGACCTTGTGCGGTGACACTTCTAGTCGCATATCGGATGACTTGACATTAGTTGACCTTATGGTCAGTGACACTCTTAGATAGAGATTGACCTAATTGGTCGATGACTCCTTGTGTATTATTCTCTTGGCTACTTGCCAATGTTGACTATTGAGCATATTGCATTGATCGCCACAGCTCATAAGCATTTCACGTACACTAGCGGTTTGATCCCCACAAAAAGTGTTCTTTTCTGAAAAAATGATCGTACTTCTGACCCGTGAGCCCTACGACATGCTTGTTAGGGTTATATGTCAGGTGGGCTAGTAGGATGTAGTTTGGCCTGAGGTCTTTCGACCAATATGGCACTTGATTTGGTTGTTGGTATTATTCACCCATTTGATGTATTGGTGTATTCTATTATTCGTTACAGTAGTGGTTACTTTCGCATTTATTGCTGTTATTATTTTATTGCTACTGTACTTATGATACCTGCTCGTGATTATGGTTCTCTTCTTTTTATCAGTGAGTACATGTAATGTACCGGATTTTTAGTATAAAAGTAAGTGTAAATAAAAATAGTATAAGATACTATTTTTATTAGGTTTAAAGAAGTAAAATATAAGTCGGAAACGACTTGTGCTGAGATCGGAATGAAAACAGAAGATTTAGAATTTTCTGTAAGAAACGGGGCTGATCTTTTAACAGAAAATTCATAGTGTCAAAAAATTATGAAAATCTGAGAATATGTCGAGATTATTTTTATAAGGGTAGATTTAAAGTTTCATGTCATTCTGACACCCGAAAAGTGAAAAATAAAATCCGACTGCTATCTGCTAGAGATTTTAGTCGGTAGAACTTTCGGTGACCAAAATGGTCCAAACTGAAAAGTTAAGATATTTTTCTTCTTATTAGCTTAAACCAAGCCTGACTGTCAAATTTGAGAGAAAACGGACATTCAGAAGGGCTCCGACGAAAAGGAACAGTTTTTTGGCTGCTAAACTGAAATTGTGCTAATGTTAATGTTGTGGGGGACTTTTATAAAAAAGGGTTTTTGACCCTTTCTTATTCCTCCCACACCCAACACACACACATATGGAATAGAGGAGAGAGAAACTCTCCCCCTCTCTCTCTAGATATCTCTTTTCTCTCTCTAGATCTCTCTCTCAAATTCGTGGCGTTGGCGGAGAGCGAGCTTGGGAACGTGTTGGGAGCGACGGTTCGAGTCTTCGTGCACCCGGTTGAGCGGCGTGCTTCCGACTCGGCGTTCGCAATTTGATGAGTGTTAGGATTTTGGTTAAATCCTTAATACTTGATGTTCTATTAGCCTTTAATGTGATGTTAGCATGTTTTCTCCATTTAATTTGGATTATTTGAAGTGTATGTACATGCTAGGGTTTAGAATGGGAGTTTTGGAGATTAGAAGGTTTTGATCTAAGATAACCCCATATTTCTCTAATTGAAGGTTAGAGATGAGCCCCTAACAACTCTAAGTTGAGAATCGACAAGTGTTCGGTGATCGATTGTGGATTCGAGCCGAACCGGATAGCGTGTGTCGCGGGGAGGCCGATTGCAAGTGTCGACAAACAATCGAAGAGCGTTACGAGGTGGGTTGTGCTCACCGAAGATATTAGCTCGCTTCCATATCGAAGCGAAGTGAGAATTATCGTTGATGCATATAATAGTAGTTAGTTGCTAGATGAATGCACGAATTAAATGCTAGATGAAGGCATGAAAATGATGCTATATGAATGGATGAGATGCTTGACTACCATTGGATGACAAAAACATATGTATGTTGACATATTGTAGAAATGCTAGATGAAATGCATGTTAGCATATTTTGGATTATGCTAGATGATATATATATGTATTATAGGATTGTAGTTGTTGGATTTCCATTCCTTATACTTTTCTAGTTGATATCATATTGTGAGATGGACACATGATATAGTGGATATGTAAGGAATTGGGTCTTGACATCGGAAATCCTATAGTGCCGGATCAAGAGATGAACTTGATGCAAGTGTAGCGACATAACAAGTGGCATGTAAATCAATGTGGTTGAGACACTTACAACATAATGATGTAAACGAGTGGCATTTGAATCTAGTGTAGTAGAACACTATGGCATTTGAACATAAGGATAGTTAAGTTCCCGAGTGATTGTAAACCGTAGTTGGTAGGGTATCCTCAGTGGGCGAGGATTGGATCATACTCATAATCTGTTTTGAGCTTGGCAGTGGCCGCTCCACCCAAGCAGTGCACTCCGGAGTTGTCACACGAGGGGCAGAAGTAGTTATCCCGCAGGCGGTCTCAGGTGGGGTAAAAGCGGGGTAGCTTCTCACCTATCAGATTTGAAATGTGAGTCAGGTGGGATAAAGCGGAATAGCTCCCCACCTATGGGATTTGAGATGTGAGTCGGGGCGAACCTTCGGGTGTGACGCCCCAACTTCCCAGGGGGTCACCCATCCTAGGACTACTCTCGTCCTAGCACGCTTAACTCTCTTAACCTCTTGGGCCTTGCCACCACCCAAAATGCTTAAGCCGGGTTAAGAGTTTAGCCCTATTATATCTCATATATAGGACTATCCGGGGTCTCACAATCTCTCCTCCTTTAAGCCCTGACGTCCTCGTCAGGCTCAGACTCACAAGTACCAGGCGATGTGAGACTCATCTCGCTAGCCCGTCATCCAGACCCTGGCTCAGCCGAGACTCATCTCACACTTCCGGCTGGTAATTGGCTCTGATACCATCTGTGACGCCCCAACTTCCCAGGGGGTCACCCATCCTAGGACTACTCCCGTCCTAGCACGCTTAACTCTCTTAACCTCTTGGGCCTTGCCACCACCCAAAATGCTTAAGCCGGGTTAAGAGTTTAGCCCTATTATATCTCATATATAGGACTATCTGGGGTCTCACATCGAGTTAGCCAAGTTGATTGGGTGACAAGCATATGAGCTGTAGTTGAATCCCAATAGAGTGGATTTAGTATCCCAGTTGAGTGGATTTAAGGCTGAGGTGCATGTGAGACGTCCTTCACCTCGAGCCTGATTTTACGCGGTACTCCGCGGATGATTGACTCAAGACCGAGTCGAGTAGATAACTTTGTAAAAGTAGATGAAACCTTATGAGTAGAATGGTCATTGACATGAATCTAAGATAGAGAAAAACTTAGATGTCGATTGGATGAGCTGTGGATAGCGAGACAAAAAGTAGAATTAGTAAATCGACTTACCTCATTGCATATTGAGTTGCATGATTTGCATTATTGCATGTTGTGAGGCATGAACATAATAAATGTTTGTTGCATAACTTATCTAATGAAAAATATATATATCTGTGGATATTTGTTGGACTAACATGTTGTAGTGCCTCCTTCGGATCTGGTGGGTCGAGCTCTTTTCTTGGGTGGCCGTACCCACTGGAAACTATGGACAATAGTTCTTACTTCACGTGGTTTTGGGGTTTCAGGTTCACACGCGAGCGGCGCGGCAGCGCGAGGAAAGGACATAGCTCCGTAGATAGCGCCCTACCACAGAGACCAGAGATAGCATTACCTCGAGTCGGCGTAGCTAGGGGTTGTAGAAAGCAGAAAATAATGTTGTAATAATATCGATTATAATTAGAAGTTAAATGTGGATGCAAATTGTAATATGTAAAATCTGGGATGAATGCTTGTAATAGTATAGTTGTATTTATGTTTTTGATACTTATGCAATCCTTGCTTGATTATTGTCCCTGGTTGGAACCTCGCGCTTTGTATGGATTGTGACGCCTAGGATGTACAAGGGAAACTCTGTCCGTTCGGCGGTCTGTCAGCGTGCCCAAATCCGACCAAATAGGCGGGTCTCGGGGCGTGGCAGTACACCTCGCCTTCGTCGGCTTGCGGTACCGAACATGTTCATTTTTTAGGTGACACAGGCGGTGAGGGTCAGGACTGTGCGTGAGGATGATACTAGATATCTATGTTCTAGATCTATCTGTTGATGATATTTATTATTCTTCTGCTAAATTAGTTTAATTCATTACTAATGTTTAAATAATAATGAATGTATGTGGATTATCATTATTTTATGATCATTAAATTGTTTGTATTGTGTGGTTGTATGTGTGATTAATTTTGTATCTGGTGCTACGCCGTGCATGTACAGAGGAGACTCTGTCCATTCGTATAGGGAATCTTATATCCATGTGGCGGTTCTATGTGTGTCCGCAGGGTGTCCTCAAAAGTGTTCAAAAAAAATTATATGTTTTTCGCTATTTGTTTCGAAAATAGATTTGCATGACAAATTAAGATGGTATCAGAGCAAATTTCAACCACAATCAACCAAGTTTAGGATGACCAGTAGGATAACCTAAGGCTTATAGGCACGTGAGAGCGCGGGGTTATTGGGATTAGATTCCGGTGTTTTAGTCGAGATTTAATAGTCTCAAGGTATATGATTCTTTTATTACCCCATGATTTGTGCTATAGGTATATGGCCACTTCTTTACCTTGTGTTAGTATTACGTGTCGGCGCTAACTCATATTCTTGCCAAAAGTTGTGGTGGATTACCAGGCAGGCTTCGAGTGGCAAAGCGAGATTCACTAAGTATAGCCACTTATTATCAGGTGGAGGCCTTAACGGGCCAGGTGACAGCACTTATTGGGTCTATTATGCAAATATGAGTGCATGGGCTGCCTCGGGTAGTGTAAGGCCATTTATTGTGACCCTCTAGACTAATTGTCAAAGTTATTGATACTCTCACGAGAATGGAATTTGGTTTTCCGAAGTGTTTTCCAACGAAATCATCGGCAGAACGTGGTTATTGATGTGGGGTCCACTTTTTATTAATGAGGATGCCCCCGGTTTGCCGCCGAGCTTTGTTGGCTGGTTTCTCTCGCAGTCTCGAGTTTCTAGAGATAACGGGTGAGCGGTGGAGGGTTTCGGTGCTGAAAATGGCATTTTCGAAAATCCGGAACGGCACTAAGTGCGCTGTTATATGTCTATATCTGTTTGGCATGTGTTTGCTGTCCGAACACCTGATTTGGTGCGTTTTGGGACACCAGGTGACTTGAGATATACAACGGTACCTTTCGGGATACTTTGTTGGGTTCAGAAGTGTTCCGGTGGATATTTCGGAACTTTCGGTGGTTCTGGAGTTGTGTGTTTAGTTTTTTGGAGTCGAGTCGGTGGACCTTGACTTGGTGGGTCTTTCGTAGGTCTAATCGACGTCCCTGCGTGCGACGCTACGACAGTTTTAATTAGGTAAGTTCTTCAATCCAAAATCGGTACAGTGGTGCTAGCTCGGTGATGTTCTTCTCTTACCATTTTTTATTGCTTTTGCATATTATTAATGAGCGTTACACCACTAGACTTTCAGTTATTTACTCTGCTTCTATTCTATCATGTGTTAGTAGTAGGGTGGTGTATGATATATTGCATGATCTCTATCTATGAGACTTGATTGGTCAGTGTTAGTTAGTTCGGTGACATGGGTGATAACGTTTGGACATGTGTTAGTTGTTGACTTATTCTCGGCTATTTGCCGTATTGTTGACTATTTTGAGCATAGTGCATTGATCGTCACAGGTCATGTAGCATGTCACGTACACTAGTGGTTTGGCCACCGTGTAGGTGTTCTTTTTCAAAAAAAAACAATCGTTTCCTCGACCCATGAGCCCCTTGCAAGGTGCTAGTTGGGGTTATGTGCCGGTGGGTAAGCATACTGTAGCACTGCCTGCGGTCTTTAGACTAATATGGCGAGGTGTTTGGATATCTATTTTACATACAATTGATGCATATATTTATTATTTACAGTATCGGTAGATGCTTACTATTGTTCATATCTGTATTTCTTTACTCGCTACTATACTTGTATATCTATCTCTCCTTGTTTATATTCTACTCGCCAGTGAGTACATTTGTAACATGCCGAATCCCCAGTAGGGTGTACTGAACTTATGTCAAATTGATAGAACTGTGGTAATGGACATTTGGTAGAGGTCCGTTAAGTGTTCCGAATGCTTCGGAATAGTTTAAATAGATGTTTTGACCTTGGAGAGAAAAGTTGGAAAATTTCCAAGCTAGTCAGGCTGGAAATGCTCTCGGGGTCCGAACCCTGGCTGTAGGGTCTGGACCCTGAACCCGCAAAAAGTTGGGTTGGTCCAAAATGTTATTGTTGTGAGGGGCTTAGGTGTAATTGTCTTTGGGAAGGCTTCTTATATGGGTTCTATGCCCTAAGCCCCATTTCCCTCACATGTGAACCAAGAGAAGAAACTCTCTTTCTCTCTCTAGAAACTTCTCTCACTCTCCACTCTCTTTCTCTCTCTGTCTCCTAGGGTTTGCTCCAAGGGTGGAGTTTGGAGAAGAAGGAAGCTTGCTTGAGTAAGAAGCTAGCTCTTGTGCTAGGGGTTGAGGAGAAAGCTAGAACTTGAGGTGAGTTCATGTGAATATGAGTTAGGGTTTGGTTAAATCTCTTCTAGTTATTGTTTCTAGAAGATAATATGTTAGAGAAACTCATGAAACCCTAAAGAATTTGGGTTGTGAAGCATGTGTAAACCCTAGGCTTGAAATTAGGGTTTTCTTGGTTATGAGGTCTAAGATAAAATTGATCTCTTGTGGCCCTAATTGGAGTATAAACCAACGCATTGGGAGACTCGGATTGGGGTTCCGACAAGCCTACGTCGAGATATTGAGGGAAAACCTCATTTCGCCTTCGTTCGTCGTGGGTCGAGAGAAAGCGGCGACCATAAATCGTGGAACCCGAATTCTAGCACCCTAGCATCCCTACGAGGTGGGTGGTGCTATCCGAAACAGTTGGATTTCTCTTTATGTCTAAGTTACCATTTGAGCAGGCATGTGTATATGTAGGATTCATGCATTGTAGAGTTAAATGGTAATATGTTGGTACTTTTTGCATGCTTTTGGTATAAAGATGCATATGAATTGGCAATGGAACATTGGACAATTGTGAACCCTATAGATGTATGAATTGAGATATGAACCTAGTCAAGGTAGAAAATATGGTGACATTGTGACAAATGATTGAAATAGCATCTTGTGGCGTTGAATGCTAATGAATGGAACACTTTGTGTGTTGTGTCATTAGTGGACATGGCATTCTCATGGTTGTGGATTGGATCATACTCACCTATAGTCTTATGCTTGAGGGCGGTCGCTCCCCCTAAAGCGATGAGCTCCGGAGTGGTCATCACTGGGTAATAGCGGTATCTCCCGAGAAGACGGTCCTGTCGGGTCGTAGCGATATCTCCTCGTGTAAGGTAATGGATCCTCGACGTGTAAACCGAACTTCGGTTGAAATTGACCAAAGCTTGGTTTTGGATGCTTCAGAAAGGCCCGAATGCGTCAGATTGGCTCAAAAGGGTGTTAAGGGGCCTTGGAGAGCAATTGGGTGAAGCCCCAAAATTTTTTCGCAGAAAAGATGCTCTCGGGGTCCGAACCCTATGCAGGGTCCGGACACCGTAGTCGAAATCTGCCCAGTATGGGCAGTATGCAAAGTGAGTTGTGTGAGGGGTTTTATGCAATTGTATTTGAGTGGGGTTATTTGAGAGGGGTTGTGAGCCCATTTCTCTCATTCCCTTCGTAAGATATTGAATCCTCGTCGTATTAAATCACTTTTGGTCAAATTGACCAAAGTGTAGCAAGAGAGATGATTAGACATGGTCTATTCGACATTTCAACAATGTCGGAAGGGTCAAAGTTGAGTCCCAAATGAGATTAGCGAGTTTTAGCATTGCTCGGCACGAAATAGAAATGAGCACTGCCAAAAACTGCTACCTGAACACTGCGTACCGGTGATGGCTTAGGTGGTACCGGTACCAGGCAGGCAACCCGAGAAGGTTGCTCTCGGGTTTGGCCATTGTGTGGCTGCGTACCGGTACGGCATCAAGGCAGTACCGATACTCCGTAACAAATTGAGGATAGCAGCTCTCGAGTTTGGGCTGTTGAACAGGGGCGTACCAGTGACGCCATCCCGTGTACCGGTACCCTGCACTGCGAACAGCAAAATAAAAACTGCTGCAATTATAAAATGTTGGAGGGCTTAAATGCAAATGTGGGGACATATAAAAAGACCCCATCTCTCTCCTCTTCCATTCACAGCCAAAGAACACCCTCCCTCTCATTTTTCTCTATCTTTCTCGAGAAACTCTCTCCCAAGGTGGATTGAAGGAGATTGGAAGAGGATTTGGAGGAGATTTTGGAGCTTGAAGGTGGATCTTCATCTTCTTCTTCTTCTCTAGCTTGGAGAAAGAGCTTAGTTGAGGTAAGCTTCTCGCCCTTTCATGGTGGATTGTTAGGGTTTGGCTTAGATCTCTTAGAATACTTGGTTTTGATCTTCCTACATGAAAGAAAACCTAGGAGAGACCTTGGAATCTCATGTTGGAACCATGTTGTTCATGCTATAGGAACCCTAGGGTTGGATTTGGCGTTTTCATAGATATGAGGGTTATGGTTAAATTGACCCTATGTATCTTCAATTGAAGGTAAAGCTAACGTTGTGGGCAACTCAAATCGAAGTTCCTACGATCGGATGACGAGTAATCGAAGAAAAGGACCGTTTTTTCTTCGTTTCAGCCTAGAGGGCCGAGACGACGTCCAAAAATCACGAAATTAAAATCCTAACATCGCGACATCACCAAAAGGTGGGGGGTGCTATCCGAAGCCATCGAGCTTCACTTTATGTCTATGTTGTTTTGTTGACCATGCATCTCATATATGTCGATTATGCATTATAGGATGTTGTAGTTGCATTTCTATTTCCTTATATGCTTCCTTGATTGAAATACCATTGTGAGTTCAACACATGTTATATTGGATGCGTAAGGATTGGGTCTTGATATATAATCCTATATTGCCGATGAACTTGATAGATGCAATGACATGACGAGTGGCATGTAAACTATAAATGTGATGACATGATGAGTGGCATATGACTAATGTAGTAGAAACACTTATGGACATATGACATGTGAACTTAGTGTAGTTGAGACACTTGAACATGAACATTAGAATAGTTGAGTTCCCGAGTGTTAGTTAGCCTTAGTTGGTAGGGTGTCCTCAGTTGACGATGATTGGATTATACTCATATAGTCTATTTTTGCTTGGCGATGGTTGCTCCACCCAAGCAATGAGCACCGGAGTTATCACACTAAGGGCAGATGTGGTTGTCCCGCAGACGGTTTTGGGTTGGTTGAGCAGCTGAGGCTACTCACCTATGGGATTTGCACGGTGAATCAGGGCGAACCTTCGGGTTAGCCAAGTGGATTGGGTAATGAACTTATGAACGACATACTTGTTGAACATAGTAGCATGATAGTTGATTTCATTATTATGTAGTTCTTTCGTTCATTTACCTTGTTGAGATATACTAGCATGATAGGTGGTTTCATTGCTAGGTGGACACTTCATTAATTTACATTATTGAAGGCATAGTAGGATAGTATATTGATCGTAGACTTCATTACTATGTTAGCAGCTTTCATTATCATATCTATCTACTTATGTCTGCTTAGACCTAGTGAGAAGATCGGCGGGGTCGGCAGCCGAACCCACTGGGAACTATTATTAGTTCTCATCCTACTTTGTTGCAGGGCCGAGCTCGAGCGGACCGGGCGAGAATCGTGGTACGGGCATAGCGCCCTAATAGTTAGCAGCTTTCCTTATACATTAGAGTATCCTATGTATTTTGTGAGAGGTTAAGGCTATAGATGCGTGAGTGAGACGTGGACCTATGCCGGGTGGCGGAAGTTGAACTAATTGGGTATAATCGCTAGTATGTCTCTAATGATTGATAGAGATGGATTCAAGTGGTATTAATTCTCGACTTGAAGAGGTTATGTTGGCGGTCGACAACATGACACTAAGAGTTGAGAATAAGTACGCTTGTGTGCTTCCGCCGGATTGGGTGTCGAGTTGTTTATTCCTAAAATTGCGTAGGGTCGTGGGTTATGATAATTAACCTAATTGTTGTGTTTCAGGAGCTATGGCACCAAGGGGATGCCCCAGGACGAGATTTACTCCGGCGCCACCTCCCGAGGTGCCTAAGCAATCAGGATCAGAGGAAGTGCGGGAATTGCGAGCACAGATTGCTACGATGGCCGGCGCGATGCAGTGCCAAGAGGATCAGATAGCGAGGTTGCAGGAGTTGGTAGCCCAGTAGGCGTCGGCTTAGGCAGATGTTGAGCGACCTGCGCCTCCTGCCGTTGTACCTAGTGCGATGGAAGGTGCAGCCACGGCGGCTATGCCGGTTGCAGCGAGGCCCACGCCGGCGGTAGTAGCGACGGGTTCGGGAACTTCAAATCCCGATGGTACGGCTATGGCGGCGGAGAGGGATCACGTACTTGTGGCCCTCGTGATGTTCCGGAAGTTTGATCCATCGGTGTTCGACGGGGAGAAGGTCGAGCCGTGGATGGTCGAGTTGTGGATTGACTCGATGGAGACCCTTTTCGAGGATCTCTACACTCTGGAGAAAGACAAAAGTACACCTCGCCACTCATTGCTTGGAGCGGGCGACGAAGGTGTGGTGGAAGCGAGTTAAGCGGGACCGGTCTTCCGACCTTTCGTCGTTGTCGTGGGAGGAGTTTCGGGGCTTGATGTATACTAACTATTTCCCCGATAGCGAGAAGCAAAAGCTTCAAGACCAATTCCAAAAGTTGAACCAAGGAAACCGCTCGGTAGGAGAGTATGAGCGAGAGTTCTCACATATTATCGATTGTGTCTCCGACGTGGTGCGAGACGACAAGGATCGAGCCGATTGGTTCGAGCAAGGACTCCGGCCGGATATCTACAAGGCGGTTCACATTTTAAAGCTCACTACCTTTGCGGAGGTGCTTGATCGGGCGTTGTGGGCGGAGCATGGTAACGCCTATGTCCGTGAGGAGCGAGAGGTGTCCGAGAAGGACGGAGGAAAGAAGTGGGCTCCAGGTGGTTCTGGAGGTCAATCCAAGTCGAAGTCGAGGAAGCCTCCGAAGTACCCGCGGACACAGTCGTAGGGTCGTGGGGCGCAGCGGTGTGTCATTTGTGGTGGAGACCACCGGGCGATGCATTGTGAGCAACGCCAAGGGAAGTGCTTCGAATGTGGTCAGGCGGGGCACGTTAGCCGTTATTGCCCAAGGAAGACCTCGCCTGCCCCGTCCGTCGCATTGGCTCCGACAACTCCGGGACATTATGGAGAAGCCCCACTTGTTGCCATATCTGCTGGACGTGCCATGGAGCCGCGTCAGCCCGAGATGACCCGGTCGGCCCTGAGTGGACAGGTGTTTGCCGCTCAAGCCGAGGAACCTATCGAGGCTGAGGAGCGCAACGTCGTGGCAGGTATGGTGTCACACCCCGAGACCGCCAATTTGGTCGGTTCGGGCACGTCGAACAGACGCCGAATGGACAGAACCTTCCCTATCCATCCAAGGCTAAACAATGAGATCATGTACATTTTTGTCGCCCAGGATGACATACAACATATATGAGGCACCACAAGTGCGATACAAGCAAAAGCAAGAATCACAAGTAAGCATACAAATGAACAAGAGAGAGAGATTCTAGATTTACATTTTTCCTCCACATTCACATTGGGTTTACGTCACCAAAATGGATACATCTTTATTTACAATTTCTTCTCATGACAGAAGTATGCATACAACTCTCCAAAAGCACCCTCACCAATATACATTAGGGATAATTACCTTTGTACCCCTCATACGTTTGAAAATATCTGATTTACCTCTACTTTTTTTTTTCTTTCTAAAATACCCCTCATATGTTCTACCGTTATTGCAAAATACCCCTACAGTTATCTCCTGTTAAGTTAACTTGGGTTAAACGTGAGTTAAATATCTACCACAGTTAAAAAAAAATTAAAATACCAAATTTGCCCTTAACTTAAGGGCAAATAAGAAAGGTTGGTGACGGTAGAGGGGTATATTGGAAAAGACCAAAAGTCAAAATACTTTTTATACCCCTGACTTTAAGGGTAAATAAGAAAAAAAGTGATGGTGGAAGGGTATATTTGAAAGGGCAAAATAGTAATTTTATAGAGATAACAGAGTTACTTAACAGATTTTAACTCTAGGGGTATATTAGAAATAGGTTGGAACGTAGGAGGGGTATTTTTAATATTAGCCTTCTAAGAGGGGTAAATCGAAAAGTCGGGAACTCTTCAGGGGTATATAAGCAATTGCCCCTATACATTATCATCTCTCAAGTACATAGGTGATCTAATGCAAAATAGGAAAGCAACTATCTAGTTGGGGCGCTATGCCCTTGCCGCGATCATCTGCCGGTCCGCTCTCGTGAGTACCTGTACTCCAACACCACATGGGGTGAGAACTATTGTCCATAGGTCCCAGTGGGTTCGGCCGCCGACTCCGCTAATCCTCCTACTAGGTCTAAATAGGCATGAGTAGATAGACAGATAGATATAGAAATGAAATTGCTAGCATAGAATAAATTCTACTATTATTCTACTATGCCTTGATCAACATAATGTAATGAATGCTAACTCTACATAGCAATGAAATTCAACTAGCTTTCTACTATGCTTCAACAATATCATAGATAAGATATGCATATAGCTAGGAAAATCTACTAACATGGCCCTAAGTTCATGCCATGGTATGAATGCGTACTCTACAATGCCATTTAATCACTTGTTATTCAATCTGCTTGGCTAACCCGAAAGTTACGCCTCGACTTACTTCTCAAATCTCATAGGTGAGGAGAATCTGCACTCGCACACCGAGACCGCCTGCGGGACAACTATGTCTGTCCCTAGTGTGACATCTCCGGAGACCACTGCTTGTGTGGAGCGACCACCCCAAGCGAAAAACAGATTGAGGGAGTATAATCCAATTCTCGTCTACAGAGGATACCCTGTTTACAAGGGTCACAATGCTTCTACCGCACTTGATTCAATGTCTCATTGGCAAATCGAAAAAATCTACTATCCCTAAGTTCATGCTATAGTGTTTCTACTACACTAAGACCAAATGCCACTTATTTATGTCATATGTTTTCCAAGTGTCTACTACTACACTAAATCATATGTCACTCGTTTATGTAATCATATTTATGTGTTTCTACCACACTAATTGACATGCCACTCGTCTACATAAACATATCATCCAAGTTATTACTTAATCTTGCTACTATAGGATCCAATGTCATATCCAATCCTCATGCAACCACAAGAATATGTGTTCAACCCACAATTCTATTACTACTATGGAAGCATGCAAGGAAATATAGCTACAATTACTCAACATATCCTATAATGCAAGATTACACATATACATGTATGCTCAATAATAGAACTTGGACATAGAGAGAAGTTCAACTGCTTCGGGATGACACCCCCCACCTTCTGGGGTTACCAAGATGCTAGGGTTCCGTTTTTGTGATTTTTGGACGTGGGCTCGGCGCTCTAGGTGGAAACGAAACCAAAAACGTCATTTTCTTCAATATCTTCGTGTAACCTCGTCGGATCGCCGAACCGACTTCACCAACGCGTTAGAATACCTATCAATTAGATTTATATAAGCTCAATTTAGATCAAACCCATATACTTGCAAAAACTCACTTTTGGAACCCTAACATGCTACTATAGCAAGAAACCCAATTCCACCACTATATTCAAGTAAATAGCATGTTAAAATCACCTAGGGAGTCATCCAAACCCATTTCTAGAGTATACAAACCTAACCCTAGAAATCCACCATGAGAGCTCCAAGAGCTTACCTCAACAAGCTCCTTCAATGGTGAGGAAGAAGATGAAAATCCACATCCTAGCTTCCTTCTCCACCAATCTCTCCACCAAATCCATCTTCTTGCAGAGTTTCTAAAGAGAGAGGGAGAAAAATGAGAGAGAGGAGAGAGTTCACTGCTGTGAACAAGAGAGGAGGGGTTAGGGTCTTTTTATAAGCTGCTACATTTGCAATAAAACATTCCACTTCATTTTATTTGCAGCAGACCGCCCCTGCTGTTCGGGGCACTGCGTACCGGTACGCGGGTTGGCGTCACCGGTACGCCCCCTGTTCAACTACCCAAACCCGAGGGTTGTTGTTCTCGGGTGGCTACGGGGTACTGGTACTCTTTGGATTTTTACTAGTTTAACGATTACGCAGCAGCCAAACCCGAGAGTTGCCTTCTCGGGTAGCTGACCTGGTACCGGAACGCACCAGGGGTGTCACCGGTTTAATAGCCTTAAACTCTCAAACCCGAGAGCTGCTGTTCTCGGTTGCCTGCCTGGTACCGGTACCACTCCAATGCATTATCGGTTAATAATGCTCTAGACTGCAATTTCGCATTGTTTCGTCCCGATCAACGCTAAAACCTTTTAATCTCTCTTCAATCTCAACTTTAACCTTTCCAACATGGTTGGAATGTTAAATGGACCATGTCCAAACATTTTTCTTGCCACGCTTTGGTCATTTTGACCAAAAGTGGTTTAATACGACGAGGATCCACTTTCTTACATATGGTGTTAATAAAGGGAGTTTGAACTAGGGCTATGTTTGATACAGGTGCAACTCATTCATTCATTAGCCGACCCTTTGCACAAATGCATGGCATAGACATTCAGTTGAGTAGGAGTACTTGGCGGGTTGAAGCCCCCGAGCGTGCATTCGTTATTAGAAAGGAGTGTTTGGCTTGTCCGGTGCAAGTGGGCCACTGGATTATGCTGACACGGTTACTGGTGCTCAAGAGGTTAAAGAATTTCGATATAATACTAGGCATGGACTGGCTCTCGAGATACTATGTGACCATTGATTGCAAAGACAAGTTGATAACTTTTCGTGAGCCGGGACAAAAGGAGTTCACCTATTGAGCATGTAAGAGCTCGCTCTTCGCCATGATGGTGTCGGCGTCAAGGGCAAGGAAGCTAGTTAGCAGCGGTTGCGCGGCTTATTTGGTGACCGTTGTGGAGCTTAATAGGGAGACCCCGACGCTTGAGGATATTTTCGTGGTTCGGAAATTCCCGGATGTGTTTCCCGCGGAGTTGCCAGGATTGCCACCGGATCGGGAGATCGAGTTCGTGATAGATATGGTTCTCGGGACGACGCCAATTTCGAAGGCTCCATATCGAATGGCACTTGCTGAGTTGATAGAGTTAAGGGCTCAGTTGCAGGATTTACTCAACAAGGGGTTTGTAAAGCCGAGTGTATCACCTTGGAGAGCCCCGGTGCTATTTGTGTAGAAGAAAGACAGATCCTTTCTCTTTGTGTTGATTATCGTGAACTTAACAAAGTCATGGTTAAGAACAAGTACCTGTTACCTCGCATCGACGACTTGTTTGATCAGTTGCAAGGGTCGCGGGTTTATTCGAAGATAGATCTTCAGTTCGGATATCATCAGTTGAAGATAAAATCGGAGGATGTACAAAAGACCGCGTTTCGCATGCGGTATGGACATTATGAATTCACGATCATGCCATTCGGGCTCACAAATGCCCCGGCAGCGTTCATGGACTTGATGAACCGTGTATTCAAGGTTTACTTAGATCGATTTGTCGTAGTGTTCATAGACGACATATTGGTCTACTCTCGTAGCAACGAGGAGCACGCGAAACATTTGAGGATTGTGCTACAAGTCCTTCGGGAGGAGAAGCTCTATGCAAAATTAAAGAAGTGCGACTTTTGGCTCAGTGAAGTTGCATTTTTGGGACATGTTATTTCCGAGGGCAGAGTATCTGTTGACCCGAGGAAAGTTGAGGCGATCAAGGATTGGCCTCGCCCGACGAATGTAACGGAAGTCCGTAGCTTTGTTGGCTTAGCGGGCTATTATAGACAGTTTGTTTGTAGAGGGTTTCTCAAAGATTGTTATTCCACTTACCCGTCTTACAAAGAAGGGCACTAAGTTCGTATGGAGTGATGACTGCGACCGGAGTTTCAAGGAGTTGAAAGAAAGATTGACTTCGACTCCGGTGCTCACTCTACTGGTTAAAGGTGAAGACTTTGTGATGTATAGCGATGCATCCTACCAGGGTCTTCGGTGTGTTTTGATGCAAGGAGGGAAGGTGATCGCTTATGCGTCCCGTCAGTTGAAAGGCTATGAAAAGAACTATCCCGTCCATGATCTAGAATTAATGGCAGTGGTCTTCGCACTTAAGCTGTGGAGACACTACTTATATGGTACGCATTGTGAGATATACACGGATCACAAGTCTAAAATACTTGTTCACACAGAAGGAACTTAATATGCGGCAACGGCGGTAGTTGGAGTTGCTAAAGGATTACGATGTTACTATCATTTACCACCCCGGGAAAGCTAATGTGGTAGCTGACGCGCTTAGCAGGAAATCGGTGGAGAATCTTGTGATGTTGGTCACACATCAAGAGCCGTTGTGGAGAGAAATGCGGCGGCTTTATCTTGAGATTGTAGCTCCGGAGGTTCCGGCTATGCTTACGGCTCTCGTTGTCCAACCGACCTTGTTAGAGAGGATTAAGAGTTTGCAATCCGCGGATCTGAATCTCCAAAAGGTGCGGCGTAATATCGAGAGTGGGTGTAGTGGTGATTTTAATGTAGACACCGATGGCGAACTTCGGTATCGGAACTGATGGTGTGTGTCGGAAAATGAGAAAATTCGAAAATTGATTCTACAAGAAGCGCATCGATCTCCCTATAGTGTCCACTCGGGCGGCACCAAAATGTACAAGGATTTAAAAATGCACTATTGGTGGCTGGGAATGAAAGGTGCTATTGGACGTTATGTGGCACAATATCTTGTGTGCCAACAAGTCAAGGCGGAGCGCCGATTTCCGGCGGGGAAACTCTAAAGTTTACCCATTCCCGTTTGGAAATGGGAGGATATAGCGATGGACTTCGTGGTCGGATTGCCCCGGTCGTCGGGTGGCCACAATGCTATTTGGGTAGTGGTGGATCCCTTGACCAAGTTGGCGCACTTTCTACCGATCCACACTACTTGGTCTGGAGACAAGCTAGCCCAAGTTTATCTTGATGAGGTTGTGAGACTTCATGGGGTTTCAAAGTCGATCGTGTCGGATCGGGATCCCCAGTTTACATCACACTTTTGGTGGAGCTTGCAAAAGGCACTTGGCACGCAGCTCAATTTTAGCACCGCATTTCATCCTCAAACCGACGGTCAATCGGAGAGAACCATTCAAGTGTTGCAGGATATGTTGCGAGCGTGTGTCATTGATTATCGGGATGGATGGCATGATCACCTAGCGATGGCCGAGTTCGCCTACAACAATAGTTATCAAGCTAGTATAGAGATGGCACCGTTTGAGGCTCTCTACGAGAGGAAGTGCCGATCTCCTATACATTGGAGCGATGTTGGCGAACGAGTGGTTTTGGGTCCCAATGTGTGGCGAGAGGCGGAGAAGAAAGTCCACCTTACTCGCCAAAGGTTGTTGACGGCGCAATCTAGACAGAGGAATTATGCGAATAGGTGCCGGCGAGATCTTGAATTCGCAGTGGGCGACCGCGTCTTCTTGAAGGTATCACCTATGAGAGGTGTGAAGCAGTTTGGAGTTCGAGGTAAGTTGAGTCCCCGATACGTTGGACCGTATGAGGTGCTAGAGCGGATTGGAGCGATAGCATACCGGCTTGCCTCGCCGCCAAAGCTTGCGAGAGTTCACAATGTGTTCCACATATCTAATCTTCGCAAGTATATCCACGATCCCGAGCATGTTCTTTCGTATAAACTGCCGAACTCCAAGAGGATATGACATATGAGGAGTTTCCGATATCAATTATAGCTCGAGAAGTGCGGAAGTTGAGAAACCGTGAGATTCTATACGTCAAAGTTCAGTGGAGCAATCATGATGATCGCGAAGCCACGTGGGAACGTGAGGACTCGATGAAAGAGCGCCATCCTCATCTCTTCGAAGGTTTGAGTTGAGGTATCAGTTTATATTAAGTTGAGTTAAGTTTCAAGGACGAAACTCCTTTTTAGGAAGGGAGGATGTAAGATATTGAATTCTCGTCGTATTAAACCACTTTTGGTCAAACTGACCAAAGTGTGGTGAGAGAGATGGTTGGACATGGTCCATTCGACATTTCAACAATATCGAAAGGGTTAAAGTTGAGTCCCAAATGAGATTAGCTAGTTTTAGCATTGCTCGGCGCGAAATAGAAGTGAGCACTGCCAAAAACTGCTGCCTGAACACTGCGTACCGGTGATAGCTTGGGTGGTACCGGTACCAGGCAGGCAACCCAAGAAGGTTGCTCTCGGGTTTGGGCTGTTGAACAGGGGCGTACCGGTGACACCATCCCGCGTACCGATACCCTGCACTGCGAACAGCAGAATAAAAACTGCTACAATTATAAAATGTTGGAGGGCTTAAATGCAATTGTGGGGACATATAAAAGGACCCCATCTCTCTCCTCTTCCATTCACAGCCAAAGAACACCATCCCTCTCAGTTTTCTCCCTCTCTCTCTCTAGAAACTCTCTCCCAAGGTGGATTGGAGGAGATTGGAGGAGGATTTGGAGGAGATTTTGGAGCTTGAAGGTGGATCTTCATCTTCTTCTTCTTCCCTAGCTTGGAGAAAAAGCTTAGTTGAGGTAAGCTTCTCGCCCTCTCATTGTGGATTGTTAGGGTTTGGCTTAGATCTCTTAGAACACTTGATTTTGATCTTCCTATATGAAAGGAAACCTAGGAGAGACCTTGGAATCTCATGTTGGAACCATGTTGTTCATGCTATAGGAACCCTAGGGTTGGATTTGGCGTTTTCATAGATATGAGGTTTATGATTAAATTGACCCTATCTTCAATTGAAGGTAAAGTTTACGTTGTGGGCAACTCAAATCGAAGTTCCTACAATCGGGTGACGAGTAGTCGAAGAAAAGGACCGTTTTTGCTTCGTTTTTGCCTGGAGGGCCGAGGCGACATCCAAAAATCATGAAATTAGAATCCTAGCATCGCGGCATCACCAAAAGGTGGGGGCTACTATCCGAAGCCATCGGGCTTCACTTTTATGTCTATGTTGTTTTGTTGACCAAGCATCTCATATATGTCGATTATGCATTATAGGATGTTGTAGTTGCATTTCCATTTCCTTATATGCTTCCTTGATTGAAATACCATTGGGAGTTCAACACATGTTATATTGGATGCGTAAGGATTGAGTCTTGATATATAATCCTATATTGCCGATGAACTTGATAGATGCAATGACATGACGAGTGGCATGTAAACTATAAATGTGATGACATGACGAGTGGCATATGACTAATGTAGTAGAAACACTTATGGACATATGACATGTGAACTTAGTGTAGTTGAGACACTTGAACATGGACATTGGAATAGTTGAGTTCCCGAGTGTTAGTTAGCCCTAGTTGGTAGGGTGTTCTCAGTTGACGATGATTGGATTATACTCACATAGTCTGTTTTTGCTGGGCGGTGGTCGCTCCACCCAAGCAGTGAGCTCTGGAGTTATCACACTAGGGGAAGACGTGGTTGTTCCGCAGACGGTCTCGGGTGGGTTGAGCAGCTGAGGCTCCTCACCTATGGAATTTGCATGGTGAGTCAGGGCGAACCTTCGGGTTAGCCAAGTGGATTGGGTAATGAACTTATGAACGACATACTTGTTGAACATAGTAGCATGATAGTTGATTTCATTATTATGTAGTTCTTTCACTCATTTACCTTGTTGAGATATACTAGCATGATAGGTGGTTTCATTGCTAGGTGAACACTTCATTCATTTACATTATTGAAGGCATAGTAGCATAGTATATTGATCATAGACTTCATTACTATGTTAGCAGTTTTCATTATCATATCTATCTACTTATGCCTGCTTAGACCTAGTGGGAAGATCGGCGGGATCGGCGGCCGAACCCACTGGGAACTATTATTAGTTCTCATCCCACTNTAGTGGTGCATAGAGCTGAGGTCAGTAATTGCCCACTGAGAACTATAAATTATAGTTCTCACGCCCTCTTTTTCTCGATGTTTTTCAGAGCCTTCCACGCAGGGTGAGGCCAGGGATCGCGGGAAGGGAGTTGCTTCGAGCTAGCTTCCTTCGAGGACGAGTTGTTAGGTGGTCTACCTCTCGATATTTACTTGTCTTACCGAGAGGTTGAGGGTTTTGCCAGTGTACTAGAGACCACCATTTTTGTATTGGAGACAGATATTGTACTACTTATGATTTCTTTTATTGTCTAGCTTTACTTTGGTGTAGATGTTAGAACTTTACTCGCTCTGATATCATTAGTTGCTAGTTATTTCACTTTCTCTATTTGTTCTATTACTTGCTTTTATTTCCGCTTTTATTCTAGACGCCTTATATGTGTAGACATATGGCGGGTCTGGGTACGCTACCATGGGGGCCTCCGCCGGTCCCGAGGTGTGACATAGCGTCCTAGTAGTTAGCAACTTTCCTTATACATTACAGTACCCTATGTATTTTGTGAGAGGTTACTTTTGGAGAGTCATACATATATGTATATATCATGAGATGAACATGTAAACTTAATATATGCATTTTGGAGATAAATATGTAACTCAATGATGTAAATGGTTGAATGAAAATGTAATAGCTAGTACTCTCTCTCTCTTTTGCTCTTGCTTGTTTATACTCACAATTAATTATGTATGTGGTTAATATTTTCCTGGGCAACTATATGTACATGATTGTTGTTGTTGAGCCTTGGGCGGACAGGGGAGGTTCTGTCCATTCGGCATCTGTTCAGCGTACCCTAACCGACCAAATTGGCAGTTGCGGGGCGTGGGACCCTTACACTTGCACACCCAAAAGAAAACCCTCTCTCTCTCTAAGATCTCTTTCTCTCTCCTAGGGTTGGACCAAGAGGAGAAGGTGGTGGAGAGTGGTGCTTGGAGGTGAAGCTTCTTTCTCTTCTTTTTCCTTGGCTCAAGAGGATGCTAGGTTTTGAGGTAAGCTTCTTGACCTCTAATGGTAAATGTTTAGGGTTTGGTTTAATTACCCTAGGAATGGATCTAGATGAATCCCTAGATGGTATTATGTTGGTTTGTTGCTTGAATCATGAGCTATATAGTGTATTCTTGCAATAGTGGGATTCTAGGGTTTCAAAATGGGGTTTTGCCATGTTTAGGGTTTGGATATAAATTGACCCTATGGAAACCTAATTGAAGGTAAAACTGACACGGTGGGCAACTCAAATAGGAGTTCCTACGGGCGTGCAGCGAGTTTTTGAGGGAAATGACCATTTTCGCTTCATTTCTGTCGGATAAGGCTGAAGCAACGTCTAAAAATCACAAGCTTAGGATTCTTGCATCTCGGCAGTGTTTAGAGGTGCGGGGTGCTATCCGGAACATCCGGATTTCTTTTTATATCTAAGTTACTTCATTGCTCATATATGTTTATGTGTAGCATTCATGCATTGTAGAGTAGTTGTTGGTTATTCAAATTCTTGCATTCTCTTATGGTATATGTGAAAACATGAGATGGAACCTAGTGGCTAAGAGCATGAGAATTGGGTTGTGAACAAGAAAACTCTAAAGTGACCTGAAACGAGAACTTGGAACATTGTGGCAACGGAAATGGCATTTGACATAACAATGAAAACTTAGATACATTGTGGCATTTGGCTAGAGACTTTGTGACATTGTGGCGTTAGCTAGAGATATTGTGACATTGTGGCGTTAGCTAGAGACATTGTGACATTGTGGCATTAGCCAGAGGCATTGTGATCACTTAGGATATGAGGATTGGGGATTGGTATTGTTCCCAAACTTGGTTACCGCTGGTTGGTAGGGTATCCTACGTAGCTGTCCCGCAGACAGTCTCGGGTGAGTGTAGTCGATGCTCCTCACATCGCAAGATTTGGTTGTGAGTCGGGGCTCAACCTTCGGGTTAGCCGGAATGATTGGGTTATGAAAAAGTAAATGTCATGCATCATGAGCATAGTAGTTGCTATTACTTGTTTACCTTACCTGTTTATTGTTTCATATTGTTGAGGCATAGTAGCATGCTAGATGTTTATATATCACTAACCTTTTTCTACTTATGCCTGCTTAAACCTAGTGGGAAAATCGGCGGCGTGAGTAGCCGAATCCACTGGAAACTATTATTAGTTCTCATCCCACTTTGTTGCAGGGTCGAGCACGAGCGGACTGGTCGAGAATCGCGGTAAGAGCATAGCGCTCTAGGTAGCGACCACCTATGCATTAGAGTTGGGTACCCATTTTGAGGGATGTCTTTATGGGTTGAGAGACTTTATGTATTTTGGTGAGACTGCTTATGGATATAGATGTATCATGAAATGAATGATGTAAACCATATGTATCTTGAGATGCAAATTGTAAACCAATGTATGTATGTTGGTGGAAATATGTAAAATGGTTGAATGTTAATGTAATAGGTAGTTCTCCTTTGCTCCTGCTTGTACTATACTCGCATTGTTCATATATGTTGTTGATGTTTTCTTGGGCAACTAGATGTACATGACTGTGTTTGTTGAGCCTTGGGCAGACAGGGAAGATTCTGTCCGTTCGGCGTCTGTCGACGCGCCCGAACCGACTAAATAGGTAGTTGTGAGGTGTGACACCCCGATATTAGGGATTTGGTTGGTGAGTTTTGGGGCTAAACCTACGGGTTAGCCAAGAGAATTGGGTATTGACAATGACAATCGGCATGCATCATGAGCATCATATATATATTGCTTTGCTATCTTTGTTCAGGCATAGTAGCTACATTTGTTTAAAAATAACTATTTATCTATCTGTTTTCTTCTACTTATACCTGGTTAGATCTAGTGGGAAAGTCGGCGGGGTCGGTGGCTGAACCCACTGGGAACTTCTTATAGTTCTCACCCCACCATTTTTATAGATCCGAGCGCGAGCGAGGAGGTCGAGGATCGCGGCAAGGGCATAGCGCCTTAGGTAGTGGACACCCGTGCATTAGTCGTACTTTTATTTTATCTTTTATATGTGACAAAAAGATGTATTTGGGAGATGAAATTGTATATAAAGACAAATGTAAAAGATTTGTATTTTGGATTGATGTAATCAAATAAATGAATGGATGTAATAAATAGGATTTACTTTCACTTACTTTTGTTACTTCCCTTCGCGCAAGTCACGTATATTGTAATTCTTCCTGGGCAATTCTTTATACATGTTAATATTTGTGTGGAGCCTTGGGTGGAAAGAGGAGGTTCTGTCCGTTCGGCGTCTGTAGACGTACCCGAACCGATCAAATTGGCGGTCGCGGGGCGTGACAATATTTTCCCTCGTCGGCTTGCGGCGCGTGATATAGAAAGGTTTGTGTTGGTGAGGATGGGTGTAGGAGCGGGAGGGGAGAGAAGGAGGTCAAGGGAAGAGGAAGACGAAGAAGAAGATGAGGCGAGGAGGGTCAGAGAATAGTGCAATTTTCTCTAAAACAATATAATTTTTTGTCGAAAGAGTGCAACTTTTGTTTCAAATGGTATAATTTTCATCTCAAAGAGTGCAACATTCATCTTAAACAGTGCAATTTTCTTGTAAAACAGTACAATTTTATTTTAATAGTGCAATCTTCATTTTCTTTTTCCTTTTTCTCTGATTATTAGATTTTTTGATAGCAGCAACGATATATAATGACCTTTCAAAGAGAAAAAAATTTTGTTATTTTTTTTTAATTTTATTGTTATTATTTTTTTCTTCTATCCTTTGCATTTTTGTTCGATCTTTGGAGATGGGCACGTCTTTTTTCCTAACCTTTACGGGCAGCGAGCACCTCCTAGGCAACGACCTCATCGTCTCCGTTCGCTCCGCCCTCACTCGGGCATACTCCGAGTTCTCCTTCTCCTTCTCAAGCACTTGCAAAGCAGAGGTGGTGGCGGAGGAAGAGGAGGAGGCACCGTCGTCTTTACCGTCGCCGAGGGCCGTCGACGTCGGCGAAGGAAGAGATGGAAGAAGAGGAGGTAGTTGAAAATCCGGCCCAAATTTGTAAAATCCAAAATAGTGGGCTATCTTTTGCAAAATCACAAAACTAGTGGATTTTTTATGCAAATTGGCCAATATAAAGTGACCTATATATTTCATAAATTTTAACTTTTGGATTAAGATTTTGATTTTTAAAATTTTCTTTTAACTTTTTACTTAAGAATGGGACTGACAATCTGACTTGCTGTTAACGAGCCAGCTTCTTAATAAATAAGGTGAATGCGAATTAAATTTTGTAACTCGATATTTTAATAACCTAACTCGTGTTCGGTTTGTTCAATAAACAAGGGACACGAGTCTGCTCATCCCGCCTCCTATTCAGGCTGACCTGGTTTGGTCGATTTAATTCCAACTCGGTCCGTTCCCAGCGAACCGTGACGAGCTACAAGGCAAGGGGTAATGTCGTCATTCCGCGCGCGAAATGTCAAAACCCTAGCGAGGCGCCGCGCCTATAAAACCCCCTCATCCTCTTCGAACCCTAATTAGTTGAGAGACGAAGGACAACGTCGGCGGAGATGCAGATCTTCGTGAAAACCCTAACGGGGAAAACCATCACCCTCGAAGTCGAGAGCAGCGACACCATTGACAACGTCAAGGCCAAGATCCAAGACAAAGAAGGTCTCAATTCCCTACTCTAATCTCGTTCGATTTCGTAATCCACACTTCCTCTTCTTTTACATCACCTCGATCAGATCAGCTTCGTGTTTTTCGTGCTTTTGGTTCAATATGGTTTTATTTTGATCTAACGTAGTTCGGTTTCTTGATTCGCCTCCTTTTCTTATTGTACTTTGATTTGATTTAATTTGAGTTTTATGATGTTTTTGATCTCTTATTGGCTCCAAATCTTAGGAATTCCGCCGGATCAGCAACGTTTGATCTTTGCAGGGAAGCAGCTTGAGGATGGACGAACCCTAGCCGACTACAACATCCAAAAAGGTCTCATATTCTTAGATTTTGCTGCAGTTTTTGTTGGATTTGTGGTGTTTTTTTGTTTTTACTTTAATTTAGTTTGTGATTTGGAGTTCCGATTAGTGTAAATGTTTGTGTTCGTGGCGCAGAGTCGACGCTGCATCTAGTGCTTAGGTTGAGAGGTGGGATCATCGAGCCGTCACTCATGGCTCTCGCGAGGAAGTACAACCAGGACAAAATGATCTGTAGGAAGTATGACCTTTTGATTCCTTCTAATTATACATTTGAAAAGATTTACATTTGATTGTTTTAGATCTTTTCCTCTGTATCGAGTATTTACAGTGGCTTTTGGTTATTTTCATGATGCATTCGTTCCATTGACTAGTGGGTTGTGACATATAATCAAAAGAGTTATGGGTACTCCGCCGAATCTGGTAGAAAACCTTTGCCTGTGATGCATTAAGCTTTAGTTTCTTAGGAAGCATGAGCTCATGCTTTCAAATTTCAGCTGAAACTTGACAACTGAAAATTATTGTGTATCAATTTGAAGCTAGGTCTGAGAAATATAAATTGAATCGGAGAAATTTCAGTTTCAGTTGCAACTGGTGCTTTTAAAGCATTGACTCAAATTGATAGAAACTAATTTTATTTTTTTGTTGGTTTCATTTATGTTTTCATCTATTTGATGGCCTTTGCTTAAACAGTTACCTCTGTTTCTCTTATATATTATACAAATGTAATTTATTAAAATGTTATTAAATACATGAAGTTTGTTTAATTATTCTAAATTTGATATTTGATATGTTTGGAGATTTTTCAATGAATACCTAAAACCAAAAGCATAAACTTCCTAAACCATTGAATCTAAAATTCCAGTAGCGCTGAGCCGATGCCCAAAACAAAAAAAAGAATTGCGGGCTCAAGATATCTTTGAAGTTAAGCGTGTTTATCTTTGTCTTATACACTCATAGTTTGAGATTTGGGCTATTGAGTTATTAAGGTCTCAGTAATTGTACTAGCAGTTCCAGTATCTGTATGTAATCATTTCTCTGCTCACTCCTTAGGAGGCCTTGAATTCCTAAGAGTCTTCCTACAAGCGATGCTTATTTTCTTGAAGATCTCAATTTGACCTTTGCTCATTTGCATATTGATATTTATCAGAAAACCATGCTTAAACTAGCGTAGACTCCCGTACGATGTGGCGGATAAATTTTTTTTAAAAAATTAAACTATAAGATGTGCATAAAAAAATTATCATTTACCAATGCAAAAACAATTTTTTTTTTTTTTTCATTTACCAATCCAAAAACAAAAAAGAAGAGGAGACGAAGAGAGATTCATATATAGTGAAAAAATTAATATTAATATCTCAACTAATAAAGAATGACAATTTTATAAATTTCAAGAGTTTAGAGAGCAAAATAAAATAATTAAAACTTTAGAGAGACATACAAATAATTATCTCTAAATTATATTTTTATAAAATATTTTTAAAGGTTATGATAGCTTTCTAATTACATTATTCTTGTAAAATACAAAAAGTATGTAATTAAAATTTTGATTATCAAAAACCTATTCAAAGTTAGTGTTTTTTTTTTATCTAATAAATTTTATTTGTAAAAATCAATAATTTATATGGAAGAAAATTTACAAATGAACATATTTGTAAAAAGCTAGTTATAAAATAGAGGGGCCCTTTTTGAACTTATTTTTTTGGGAACTCTAATAATTTGGACTTCTTTAACTCTATTTTTGCAGTGTTTCTCACTTTTTTATTGAATTTTAAAATTCTTTTAAGTATTTTTTATTTTTTGCTTTGAAAAAATATAATATAACATGCACTAAAGAATATAGTATAAACATAGAGTTTTTTTTGTGCACTTACATTTGTTTTTATCCTCATGATAGCTTCTGTAGGAATTAACCTAAAAAAAATCAATGATAAATTAGAGAAAAATAATTTAAAAGTTAAAATAAATACTTTATAATTGAACTCATAAGATAAAATTAGTAGAGAAGAAAAATCAAAAGAACAAATAACAATTTCCTTACTAATTAACAACAGAGACTGCTGAATTAAAAGTAGAAAATAAAAAAAATAAAAGAAAATGCCGTTTGAGAGAGAAAGAGGAAGAGGGGTCATATAAATAGCAATTACAGGATTAAAAAATTTTAGGAATTATGAGATAAGGTGCAATAATTTTAAGAAGATGAGAGGTCTCATAAATAAGAGTTATTAAAAAAGGTGTAGCATTAAATTAAATTAAAAATTAATTAGGAAGAATTTAATGAGAAAAGATTCTGTTATTTGAAAAGGCATGTCAACTTTATAAGAAAAAATATGGTAATTTAGTGAGTAATTGCCAACCCATTGAACTTCCAAAATTAATTTATAGAAGACAACTATTGACCATTTGAGCAGTCCAACAGTCTTGTACACAGTAATTATTATAATTATAATACTATATCAAATAGTAATTTTTGCTTAAGAAATATTAATTAGAGAGAGAGAGTAGATAGATTCCAAAAAAAATTCAAGAAAAATTAGAGTACAAAAGAAAAAATTAAAAATTGAGGTTATGCCAAGTCACCTCTAGATATTGAGGATTAATAGAGGTATAGATTATTGTCCATTTCCACGATTATTGTGTCTTGATATATTTGGTGCAACATAGGAGTTGAGTTGTGTAATATCTAGCGATCTTATCTTTTTGTGCCTTGATCCATTCTCAGATAGGACTTATGTAGTATGGTGATATGTTACTTGTGGAGGCCAGTTTTATTGATCGAGTCCTATCTTGTTTGAGAACATAGTGATTGACAAATATGAACGCTTCCTTTGTTGTTTATATTTTTATTTTTCTTTTTACATTTGTATCCTTGTTACTATTAGTTTTTTTTTTTTTTTAGCATTTTTCCAAATGGGAGAAGTGATGATTTTCTATCCATAGACTGTTTCTGCATTTTGTATGATGAATCATTTAAAACATGCACTACCATCTGATCTCCCATGATTTTTTCACCTGATTTGTAGGCCTTTCTTTTCAAAAATCTGTTCTGTTAAATATTACTTGACTTTTTCTATGTATACACATTTGGCCGACTGGTGATGTATTTGCATCTGTTTGTGCAATCAGTGATGATGCTCTAATTACTTGCTGATTTGTAGTGATTATTTTAAAATTTTCACCATCTTTCGACTGAGATTGCACCATCAGGATCTTTTAACATATTAAACATCAGTGGTTCTTAAATTGTTCATGTATTTATACTCTAAATAATATATTTGTGTACTTCATGATTTTATTTTTAACTGAATGCCATAAGGTATCTGATGCTCGGCATATATAGTTGCTGTGTGTCTCGTTAGAATGGCAGATATTGAGTGGAACAGGTCTTGCGACACTGGTTGCTCCTTCATGAGCTTCTTGTTACTTTAATCCTGTTTACATTGTATTACTGCATGACCAAGCATAATGTATCTATTAAGTGGTGTGTATAGTGATTTTCTAAATCACTTTTATTTTCTGGTTTTCTCTATTCTTGATAGGCAAAATAAATCACCGGTGTGATATGCAGGAAAATGTAAAATAATTTAAATAGAATAGAGGAAATTTAATATGCTCTGTCAGATTAATCTTTCCATATTAATAGATTGAGTAATTTGCCATATTTAATTTCTCAGATTGCATCGCACGATTAGTTATAACTTGTTCTGCAGTTGAGTGTTGGAAGGAGAACACTACTTAAAACTAATTTGAGTTGAGTGTGATTTTTTGTTTCATTTGAAAATTTCTCATTGGCCTCTGATCTTTTGAAGCAAGGCTGAGTTACATTGGAGTGTATTTAAACAAACTCCAGTCGGCGGTCCCAAATAAGTCCTTTCACGAACATCCTGTTGAGTGTTGACAAGGCTTGTGGGTGCCATGCTTGTTATATACCCACATTAATTAAACCAAGTTGTTTATGTGGCAACTGTATTGGCCTTGTCCTCATTTAACTTATCAGCAGATGATTGAACTTATTTGGAACGTGTCTAAATTTGGGGTGTTTGCATGGTGCTTTAAAAGATCACAGACCAAGGTGAAACCTTTGGGAAAAAAAATTTGTGGACAACAAATGCTATTCAGTTGTTGAAAACTGCGGATAATTTTGTTAAAATACTTATGATTCTTGAGCAGGTGCTATGCTCGGTTGCATCCAAGGGCTGTCAATTGCCGGAAGAAGAAATGTGGTCACAGCAATCAGGTGACTGCGACCCTTCACTTTTTCTGTTTTTCCTCTATAGTACTCTTGTTCTGTTGGCAATTTTCCGGTCTAAGGTATCCTCTATTGGTACAATCTGCATTGGTTTTTGAAGCCATGTAAATATGGCATACTACTTTTTGAGGTAAATTATGACATAGTATTGAAATTTAAAATATTTTGGGAAAACTTCAAAACCCCCCCCTGTGGTTTCGCACTTTTTCATTTTAGTACCCTGTGGTTTAAAGTGTATCAAGTTAGTACTCTGTGGTTTCTCACTTTATCACTTTAGTACCCTGTGGTTTAAAGTGTATCAAGTTAGTACTCTCTGGTTTTATTTTTGTATCTAGTATCTTGTGGTTTTATTTTTGTATCAAGTTAGTACCCTGTAGTTTTTAAACTACAGGGTACTAAAGTGATAAAGTGCGAAACCACAGGGTACTAAAGTGATAAAGTGCGAAACCACAGGGTACTAACTTGGTACTAACTTGATACACTTCAAACCACAGGGTACTAAAGTGAAAATGTGCGAAACCACAGGGTATTTACTTGATACACTTTAAACCACAGAGTATTAAAGTGAAAAAAAAGTGAAACCACAAGGGTGGTATTTGAAGTTTTCCCAAATATTTTTGTAGATATGAGATCTTTACACACGCATGATACTAGATTTGCTCAATTTCCCTCTTGGATTCAAAACTATCTTTACATGCGTGCGATACATTATGTCGAATCTGAGAATTTTAATATTACTTTTTCCTGCAGCTGAGGCCTAAGAAGAAGATCAAGTAAATGGTGCTGTTTGAACTTATTAGCTCCTTTTATAGCCCAGGTGGGGAATTAGAATTATCTATGAGTTAGCTATGGAAAATTAAACCTTTGTTTTTTGCCGTTTATGTTGGATGTTTGACTCCACTGTGTGACGCTGGTAGATATGATAATGCATTTTTTCGATTGTTCTTGACATATCATTGTTCTTTTCTTCTCTATCATCAAATATATGATGCTAATAAGACCTCTCATGGCAGTTCTTTTTAATGATCTGAATCTTATGATGCTGTCGCTCTTTTTTTTTTTCCTTTTTTTTTGGCAGAAAAAAATGTTTGAGCGGCAGTTGCATAGCTATCACCTGAATTTTTTTCTTTGTTATATATATTAGCATATTACTAAAATATATCAGAGGGAATTATAGATAATTGGTTACCTATTTTAAATATTATTTATCATTCAATGTACTATTTTGTTACGTTATTAACATCTGATATTTTAAAGTTGATGAAAGATACTCATTGAATTTTTGTTAAATGCTGAAAATTTTGTTGAACTTTGTACTTCATCTGCTTCATCACCTGTGGATCAGTTTGTTTGGTTCAGTGTTTGCATTGAATTTTTCTTTTGGAATTAAAATGTGTTAGTTTTTTAATTTTAATTGGTCAATTTCATCATAAATCTTCAATTTGAAGACGGTACTTGTTAAATTTTATAGTCGGTTGATTGTTATTGATATTAAAAAAATCAACAACTAAATTTAGGCCAATTTATATAAAAAATCTATTAGTTGTGTGTTGTTTATGTATGAGTAGTTAAGTAGACTTTTTTGATTTTGCATATTAGTTTTATATTTTTAGTTTTATATTTTTATTGAATTGAATAAAATTTTTTTTTCTCTCTCATTTTTTACCTCTCTTCGTCTGACTTCTCTCCCTGCTTCTCTCTCAAGCCAACATAGACACGACTTTGAATATGTGGCGCCATACTCCTCTCTCAAGTCAGAGGAATTTTATGTTGTTTCGTTTGCACCACGTCATCAATAACAAGTCAATTATATACAAAAATATAATAAAAATATTTTTTTACAATTATGATGGGACATATATTCCTAAAAGGAGATCTTTGATTGGTTTGTTATCCCACGTCATCAATAATAAATTAATTACATTTCTTCTTTTCAAACAAAAATATAATAAAAATATTTTTTTACAATCATTATGGGACATATATCTCTAAAAGGAGATATTTGATTGGTTTGTTATCCCACGTCACCAATATACCCGGTGCATTTTAGAATTTTTCCTCAAGCCAATATCGACACGGCTTTGAATACGTGAACAATATGAGGCTAAGTAGTATTGTTTGAAACTAAATTGTATTATTTAAAATTATTTAAAATTAAGTCACATTATGAAAAAATAAAAGCTACACTATCTAAAACTTAAATTGTATTATTTGATAATTTATAGTTTAGTTTTAAATAGTTTTAAATAGAATAACTAAAGTATCAAACAGTACAACCATTTTTTATAGTGTAACTTAATAAGTGATATAATTTAGTTTCAAATATTGTTAGTTAGTTTAAAATAGTATAAATTTTTTTTTTTCCTTCTTTTCTTCTCTCTTTGGCTTTTCTTATAGCGGCTATAGTATACGATGCCTTCACAGGAGAAGAAAAATATATATAGTTTTTACCCTTTGCATCTTTTTTCGCTATTGTTTCTTCCCTCAATCTTTGCCGTCGCAGTTGCCCCTGACTCGACACACTTTCCTTTCATGTCGTCCTCAAATCTTATGGCACTCGTCTTCGTTGCCATCGTCATTCATGGCTATACTCTTCGCCACAGCCTCACATTCGCCATCTATACCATACTCGAGACCGCGTTGCCACCGTTGAAGGCGAGATACGCTCTTCGCCGCAGCCTCACATTCGCCATCTATACCATACTCAAGACCGCGTTGCCACCGTTGAAGGCGAGATAGTAAAGAGGAGGGAGGCGGAAGAAGAAAGACGAAGTACAGGCAAGGAGGGAGACAAGGAGGGAAGAGAAAAACAAACAGCGAGATAGGAGAGAGGAGGGAGGCGGGAGAAGAAAGACGAAGTAAAGGCAAGGAAGAAGACAGGGAGGGAAGAGAAAAACAAACAAGAGAGGAAAAGGAGAGAGAAAGAAATAATAATATTTTAGTCAGTTTATCAAAAATCCAGACTTATTTTGCAAATTAAAAAAAAAGTCTATTTTACAAAAAATGGAGCACCAGCAGATTTTTTTTATACAAATTTTGCCTAAAATTTATTTATTTTTTATTTTTGATTGTGAAAGTTTGTATTTAAATATTTATTAAATTAAATCAAACGGACGGTGATGCTTCTCGTACCTTCATCACCGGCGAACTTACGCAATTTTGAAATTAGCAACCAGGAGTAAGAACATTGTTGAAGGCCGTTATGTCTTTAGATTGGCGTGAGTGAATGAGAAGTAGCACAATTTCGATATAAGCGGACCTTGTTTGGATTATAAAAAAAAGAAAAAAAAATGCTGTAGAACAGGAATAGTATATTTAGTTTAGGGATGAAATCATGAAATGTGAGCTGGGCAGGCGCGACCAATATTTTGCGGGTCGTAAAGGACCTAAAATTGGCCCACAGTGCTCCCACAAATTTGGTTCTGTGTCGGGTCTGACCAGATTTTTTTGCACTCTCTGCCTAGGACGGCCTTTGGGCCAGATCCTACATTCCGAGTCGGGCCGGCCTAGTGTTTTTTTTTTTTTGTTTTTATTTTTAAGTTTCAAAATTTTTATCTTTTTTAAAAAATAAAATATACTATTTTTTAACTATTAGAAGGGTATTATGGCTATAAAATTTATTAACTTTTAATTTTTAAAACATTCAAATTAAAATTATTTATCAAAAATTTAAAAATTTAAATTATTTGAATAGAATTTTAAAAATTTATAAATGCTTAAAAATCATTTATATATAACTTAAAAAAATAAATTGAATAAAACTTTAAAATTTTAAAAAAAGTTGATCAATTTTAAGATAAAATTATATCTTTTAAACTTTTTAAAGAANAATTTTAAAAAAAGTTGATCAATTTTAAGATAAAATTATATCTTTTAAACTTTTTAAAGAAAAATGAACATAATTGATAGCTATATATAATTAGGCACGCATTGATTAGATGAATAAGCTATAGTAGACATGCATGGCTGCTTGAGTGTTGCTTAGCATGTAATTAATTACTTTTTATTAATAAAGTATTAATTTAGTTATCTTCTTCCTCCTCCAATATTTTTTCTCTATATTATTTTATTTTATTTTAGATCTTGGATTATATAATCGATATTTCAGCACAAATATCAGTTCCAACAATTGATATTAAAGAAAATTACGCTTCCAACATAAGACCACCAATATTTAAGTACACTAGCTACCTGATAATAGCAAAAGATCTTAAAGTTATCTTTGACCTTGAATAGAATTTAAAACTATATTCAACCTAATTTCAATTAAGATAGTTTAGTTAGGAGATTAAAACCGGAGTTTAACTTTAATCCTTCAAGTTTTGATAATGCAATTTCTTAATTACTACAGAGCATAATAAGGTTTATGTGGCTAGACGTATACCTTAACTAGGATAAATGAGAATACTTGGCTTTCTTGTCACCGAAATTACCAGTACTTAAATATCCTAGCAAAAAAAAAAAAAAAAAAAAAGAAAAAAAGAAAAAAAAAAGAAAGAAAATACAGCAACATCCTTTGTTATTATAACCTGTCAATCAACGATTAGGTAACAATCACTTTTGTTTGTTGATGTTGATTACACTATAAATTAATTCAAAAAAAAAAAAACATTCAAAAATATGAAGTTCCAATCTCATCATCTCAAGTCCTGGGCCTTGGGTGTAAGTCCAGCTTTGATTTCCTGAATCGTCGCCACATCGGTCTTGAACGACTTTGCGAGAATCCAGTCGTCGATGCCGGTGCCGAACACGGCGGCAGGGACCGAGACGGTCCCAGCATTCGCACTTCCGAAAGCCGATACCGCCAACGCCGACTCGCTCCCCCGGTTGTACTGGAAATGCACCAGTCCTTTCGGAAACACAAACAAGTCCCCCGGCTGGAGCGTTTGGGTGTAAAGCTTGTCAGTTGTGTCGACGAAGCCGACATCGAGGGCGCCTACGATGAGGAATAGTAGTTCTGCAGAGCGAGGGTGGGTGTGCGGTGGGTTGACGGAGGACGGGGGGTAGATGAGCACGGCGGAGGAGACGCTCTGACCGTTGAGGGCAGGGAATTCCGCAGCGGTGGCTTTCAAGACTGTAAAGGTTGTCGGCTCGTTGGCGTTCATTATCTGGCGCATACCGGTGAAGGTGAAGAAGGCGCCCGTGATGTTGCTGGCGGTGAGGTTCTGCGGGAGGAGAAAGTTGGAGACGATGTCGGGGTCGCCAGCGAGGGCCGTTAGAGGGGCCGCAACGGCGAGGAGGGGGATGAGAAAGGAAAGGCTTAGGCATTTGCTTGCCATTGTTGATGATAATTAAGAAGGATTGATGTGGCCGGGTATGCAAATGGAGGAGGTTTTGGAAGCATAAGGGGCCTATGAATATTTATATATAGGTGTTATTGGGAGATTTCTTAATTTCTTGCTATTGCATATATATATGCATGGTTGAGTAGAAATGGGGCCGGCGCATTGTTGTATATATATATTTGGAGTTTCCAAGACCAGCTACATTCTAAATGATTACTATGCTAACATTGGGATTAGTGATTGTACTTAGACGTCATTTTAGTTAATTGATTGTATGATTGCTAAGGTGGTTTTTTAGTGTTTTTTTTTTATTATTTTTTATTGGACATGTGGCCACTAAAAAGCGCAAACAAAATTCATCTTGTACAAGGTTTCACGCAAATATTTGGGTCAGAAAATTTGGCCCCACTTACCTCAATCTAATGATTTAGTTTGCAAGATAATTTCGTAATACCGTTTGGTGGGTTTCCCTCAAGTATTAATTGTTGATGACAATTTTATTTAAGTTCAAAATGATGCTTTGCAATGTAACTTTTAAACTAGTACTAAATTAATTACTAGCTTGCATGTTTATGTATAATATTAATTTGTCAATATTATTCTAAAAAGCTTATAAGTTAGTCAAAATAGTACTATAGACCGCCTAATCAATAGCGATTGTATCTGATCATTTTTGTAAGATGATGCTAATTCAATGATTGGTTTGGACAACCAAAATATTTTATTAATTAAATTCATTAAAAAATTAATATTTTTATTTTTCCTAATGTAGATAGTCAGTTAATTGGTTTTGATTTAAATATTTTATATTTTTTTAAGAAAATTATTCGATAACACAATAACCTTCATCATACCATTTCTAACTAAGTTTATTTCTAAATGAAATAAACGAAACGGATAGCATGCTATCTATCTCTCTCTCAAAAAAAAACATTGATCATATCATTTATATAGTGGTTTTTCACAGCAAAATAAACTTGTCGGATCTATCAAACTAAATTGTAAGACTAGTTAATGGGATTCTACTGGTACCATATTTTTGCTGTATCAATTTATAATACAAATTAAACTAATTCCTTGTTTGGGTTCATTGTTAGCTTTTTATTTGAACTACAAATTCTGAGTGATAGGGCTTGCAATCTGTACTTAGGGAGGTTTATTGGACAACAAATAACAAAAATTTAGTAGTTTTTTTTAATAAAAATTTTTTTTTTGGTATTCAACTATATTAAGTAGCGAGTTATAGCCAACAACGACAACTATATATTAAATAGCAAGTTAGCCAACAATGACAAGAGTACGAAAGCATATCTTATGATATATCCAACAACATAAAATATTTATTTACAAAGTTAATTGAAACCCGCGACAACACTTAATGAGACCTAATTTGTGTTATTTCGATCATTTTGATTAAATGATAGAAAGATTTGAAGAGACTTTGCATTTGGTTGATACTTATTCAAGAAGATGGAACTATAACATTAATATAGTTCTAATTGCAAACCTCAATTCATGTTAAATGCTACACACCTTCAAGCAAATGAGCTATGTTACACATACATCCACTTGTCGACGTTTGTTTTAAATTATAATAATTACCATTCAAATGTTAACTTTTCCAAACCAGTTTAATTTATTACTCCCCTTTTTTATTAAGAACAATTTCAGACTTATCCCTCCAACATTTCAAAATTTTATAGATTACCCAACAAAATTTAAAATATCATATATATATACATGCACTTCAAAATATACCATCTATATAATATATAAAACTATGAATTCCTATGACCTTAAGCTGATGTCGCCAACTCTCTTAATTTCGGGGTATGCGTCCTACTGATTTTTTTATTTTTTTAAAATTGGCTAGATTCTTCTATTATCTTTTTTTGTCCATTTTCTTTCTGGAAGATAAAACACCATCTCTTTAATTTGGGCATGTGAGCCCTACTGAAAAGATGGACCGTCATCTATAGATATATTAAATCCTAAGTTCTACTGTGGCCTACGTGTCGTCTTCTCAGCACCCCCCTCTTTGCCATTTCTCCTCTGGTGGGCGCGGGCGCGGGCACGCGAGGGGCGCGAGTGGGCGCCGGGCGCGGGTTGCACGCACGTGGAGAGAGATGAGGCGGGGTCGGGGGGGGAGAGACCGAGCGGGTGGAAGTAAGGAAGAGAGGGGGGGGGGGAGAAAGAGAGTGGGGTGGGGGGCCTGCCATGTGCGGGCGACCCGCATCCTTGTGCGCGCGCGCGACAGAGAGAGAGATAGCCGGAGGGGGGGCCCTTGGGGTGGGAAGAGGGAGAGAGGGGGGGAGAGAGAGTAAGAGAGAGAGGGCCGGAGGAGGGGGGGAGAGGGCGGCCTGCTATGTGCGAGCGACCCGCAACCCCCCCTCACGCGTGCGCGTGCGCGCGCGCGTGCGAGAGAGAGAGAGAGAGAGAGAGAGAGAGAGAGAAAGAGAGAGAGAGAGCTTCCCCTATTTTCCTCTCTCTCCTCCTCCCTCCTCGGCTCTCTCTCTTTCTCTCCCCCTTGTAGTGTTCCGAAATTTTGGATAGGATTGGCTGCAGTATTAGTGACTGGTCGACACATCTAGAGAGTGTCGGATTGAGTCGAAGTCGTTTCTGCACGAAATGGATGCAGAAATGGACTTGGCGCACTCAAATAAGCAAAACTAAAGTTTTGCCAGTTTCGGGCGTCTAGAACTGGGTTTGGGTCGCCCAGAAGTCGAGTGCTGATCTGAGCAGAAACTGGAAGCAAATTTGGATCCTGGTTTGGGGCGCCTAGAAATGGGTCCGAAAATTCACTTTGTGAATATCGCCTGTGCTGACAAGTGTATGTGGTAGGTGTGTTCCGTCAGACCACGTTAGGGGCACAGCAGACGCAGGTGGAGGAATTGAAGAGGAGTGGTTGTATGGCCTGGAGATTTCGGACGCCCAGAAGAGTGTTTCGGACGCCCGAAAGTGCAGAGTTCTGCAGGGCCAGCAGGTTAGTGCTTCTTGTTCCTTGGGCTTAACAGACCATTTCACCTCTCTATAAAACGTTGGGTGCGATCCCTTGAGAAGCTTTTTCACCCTTCTTCATAGAGAAACCAAATTTTTGCATTTTAGCCCTTCAAATCCTCCAAATTTGCACAAGTTCATATTGAGGGCTGCAGTTTCAGCAGATTCCAACAGCGACCTTCGGCGTTTTGGTTCGTGTGTGACGTAGGGAGCTCCGATTGCCACGAAATTTGGTTTGTTGGTTAGAAAACTTCCTGAAGATTTCGTGGAGCCCATTTAGACAGCATTTGATTGAGGTTAGCTTGGTCAATTTAGTGTTTTTCTGAGCTATTGGTGGTTTTGAGCTGAATTTGGAATTTCTTGTGTTTTCTTGGATCAAACCTGGGAGAAAGCTGGATTTCGGACCCGAGGAGGTTACACCATCATACTTTCCTGGTTTTGAGACCTTTCCTTACCTGAATTGGAGGTTGAAAGGTAAAGTTGACATTGAAATTGAGAGAAAATTAAGCTTAAGTGCTGAATTTTAGTAGATTAATGAATTTTGATGTTTTTGGTGTTTAGAGCCTTGGAGTAATATTGTTGCTGGTTGTGGGTGATTTTGGCTGAGGCTCCCAGTGACTTCGCGACTTCTAGCCTGTCGGACTCGCGCTAGAGGTGGGTTGATGATTAAGCTACCGGAATTTTCGGATTTCCTCCTAAGTTTAGTTATTGTCGTCATGTATGTTGATCATTATTTATCGTGTTAATTAGCTCAAAGTAATGGATTTGCATGCTTATTGAAATATGAATTTGGAGCTTAAAATGTTAGTTAAATATACATGTTGGATTTTGAATTGACTTAGGAGAAAACTAGCAATTCTACACTGTCATATGTTAAACTACCAGATTTAGCTCTAGGAGCCGTAGTTTGTTTGTATCGCCGCAGTTGTGGGCGGTGGATATCCATATTAGTATAGAATGCATTTACGCTCGTGCTGGAATGCCGAATTCGAGTAATCTTCAACTGTAGGTTCTACACTGTCGTTTCTAAAAACTATCAGATAGCTCCTTAAGCTGTTGCGCTTTGTATTCACGCTGTTAGTACGCATTTGATACTCATATAGCTTTTGAAGCTGTTGCGTTTCGTATCCATGGTGTTAGTGCGCATTTGATACTCAAATGCTTCTGAAGCTGTTGCGATTTGTATCTACGCTGTTAGTGCGCATTTGATATGCGGATAGCTTAGGAGCTGTAGTTTATTTGTATCGCCGCAGTTTGTTGATAGTGGATACCCAGGATAGTGTAGAATGTATTTACGCTCGTGCTGGAATGCTGAGCTTATTTTTACAGCAGTGTTTAGGCTGTTCCGGACTGTCGGGTGCCGTTGAGGTTGACGGTGGACCCGGATTGTTGTTTTTGCTTCAGATGGTGCCGAGGGCAAGTGAGTTTTGTTGTTAGACCCGGTTTACTTTGACTTTAGCCTGTGAGAGTCTGATTGAGCTCGACGGAGATACGCTTGTATACTCGGTTGGGTAGCGCCCACGAGTGCTACTCCGGAGTCTGGCTTTGTGCATTTGCATTGGTGTTGTTGTGTCCTGGTTGGACTTGCTCTCCACGGATGGCCTAGCATGGAGGCAGTTATGTAGCTTCGACAGGCGGGATGGGTGTATTCACAGTCCCTAGTGAGATTGGGTCAGAGATTGCATTGTTTTATAAATAGTTAGTGTTGGATCATGATAGTATAGTGGTATATAGCTGTAGATTGTTTTAAGTTCTTTTACTATCATTGAGCATACATTTGTAGACTTAGTGGGTGAGCCGTTGAGGTCGGTAGTGATATCCACTGAGGACTACTTCTTTTTGCAGTAGTTTCACGCCTAGTTGTGGATAATTTGTGGAGCCTTCGGTTGCGGCTACTGCTACTTCTGATACTGATCGTGGAAAGGATGTTGCGAGTTAGAGCCCTTCCCGACGAGTTACAGAGTTAGAGGAGCACCAGCTACAAGTAGTTGTAGTTTTTGGTTCTTATACATACTGATGGTTGTATCTCGCTGGAGCGAGTGTTTTTGTATATCAGGATATTATGTATGTATAGTGAACCTTTGTTATTCTATATGCTTTTATTTTAGCAGCCCTATACTACTGGTTGTAGCGTTGTATGATTACAGATACAGGTACAGTTTCGCTTCGTATATAGAAAAAATTTCTATGTATACGGCGGGTCTGTTGGCGTGCCCGAGGAAACATGTAATCCGGGGCGTGACAAATAGATAAGAATGCTATTTTTTATCAAATTGATCATAACCATTATTCATTTTTATTTGAAATATTTTTTTAATAAATAGATTAGGGAAAACTTCAAAAACCCCTATTGTGGTTTCATTTTTTTTCACTTTAGTACCATGTGGTTTAAAATGTATCAAGTTAGTACCATGTGGTTTCTCACTTTATCTGTCACGCCCCGAGCTCCGCCAATTTGGTCGGATTCGAGCACATGACAGACGCCTAACGGACAGTACCTCCCCTGTTCGCCCAAGGCTCCAACAACAAGTATATTACAAGCAAATCATTAAAGATAATTGCGAGATATACAAGGTTTGCACGAGGGCAAACAATAACCACAANTCTCCCCACGCGGATCGGCCGAGATTCGCGCCGCGATCTTCGCCGGTGGCTCCGCCTTTTCGACGTTCCGCCTCTCTCTCTCCCTCCAAATCTCTCTTCGATCTCTCCGCCGCCCGGATCCGTGCTCTCTCCGACCTCCCGCCGGGATCCACGGCACGATCTTCGCCAGTGGAGGATCTCGATCTCCCCCCTGTTCTCTCTCCTACCTTTCTCCGCCTTTCTCCTCCGATCCTTCTTCCAATCTCTCTCCGATCTTCCGTCGGGATCTACGGCGCGATCTTCGCCGGTGGGGATCTGGCGAGGATCTTCTTCTCCTCTTCCCCCTCCCCATCGCGCGCCCTTGCAAGCCACCGCGCCCTCTTCATTCCGCCAGCTCCCTGTTCGACAAAATGCCGAGCCGATCGCGAGGCGCTCCACGGGCATCGGTTTTTTATGTGGCTTGTTTTACGTCGCTTGAAGGAAGACGGAAAGGAAGGGGTCCAATTCGGCCAATATCTATATGAAATTTATAATCCCGATCTTGAGCTGAGAGTTTCAAAGGCTGGGGTTAGTTGTTGCTTCCTATTTCCTTTATCTTCATTTAAAAAAAAAATATTTTCATAGATAAGATGTCATGAGTAGGGCTGGCAAACGAGCGAGCCGGCTCGCGTTCGACTCGTGTTCGGCTCGATATTCGGCTCGCTCGAGCTCGACTCGAAATTAAATGAGCCGAGCTTGAACAAAATAAAAGGCTCGAAATTCATTTCAAGCCGAGCTTGAGTATTATTCGGCTCGCTCCAATTAGGCTCGAAAAGCTCGAAAAGCTCGAAAATATATATATAGGTTGGGGCTACTATACTCTTATGAGTATAGACCCCCTTGTACTCATAAATTTTTAACTGTTGATTGATGGGATGTATGGTTAGGATGATGGTGGTCCCCACTTAGAATGACAGTGGTCCCCTAGGGTTGAGTGGGTAGTTGGTTAAATAGTATGATCTAACGGATGAAAATGATTAATGGAATAAATCTAAGGGTCGAAAACTTATGAGTATAAAGGAGCCAATACTCATAAAAGTATAGTAGCCGGACTCTATATATATATAAATATATAATATTTATAAATATAATGTATTTTAATTATATATAGGCTTTAATTTAATTTGGGCCATTATTGTTGGCCCATAAAATAAACCCAACAAGTACAACCGTGCAATTGAGCCCAACTCTAAATTTACATAACACACTCTCTCTTTCAGACTTTCACTGTTGCACATAACCCTAAAACATGATAACATTCAAATTTTCAAATCCCTACTTTTTTTCCTCTCTCTCTCTCTCTCTCTCTCTCTCTCTCTCTCAGACCCTCATCTAGTCAGGAAGTCACCCTAGCTCACATTTCTTATAATTATTTTGTATTTTGAACTATTGGACATGTTGCATCAAATTATAGGTAATGTTCTATAAAAATTAAACTATTGATTATATAATGTCGAGAATTTCAATCGGCTCGTTTAAAGCTCGAGCTCGGCTCGACTTGAAATTAGACTCGCTCGAGCTCGGCTCGAATTAATTTCAAGCCGAGCTTGAGCCTAGATTTAGGCTCGAAATTAATTTCAAGCCGAATTTGAGCTGACATAAGCTCGCTCGAGCTCGGCTCGTTTCCACCCCTAGTCATGAGTCTTATTTGTGGCATTGCATGATCATTGTTCTAGCTTTATTGTATCTTTGTTACTTATAGAACTTTCAAATCATCCATCAGCTAAACTTAGTATTCTAGATCCATAAATTGTAAATGATATTTAAATTGTTTAAATATCACAGTCCTGAACCCTGTACAGTACAATAGCATCGCAGAGATTGGTAGAAACCTGAAGCAAGAAGGGATGTGTGATGAGATTAAAAAACTGCATCAACTTACTAAGTTATTTTGACAAGAGAACAGTATTTTTCTTTGAGAATGCACCCATGTTGTCACAGCAGCAACAACCAAATTACTAAGTTTAATTACTAAGGTCTCAAATACTGCTTTTTTGCATGTCTGTTTCTTTGAACATGTAGTTAGATTTGTCAAATATAATTATTCTTAAGTTTAATTTACTAAGTTTCATGACTACTCCCTTCTTTCTAGCTCTTCTTTGAGGCGATGATGATAAGTAACGAAAAATGTGAATAGTGGCTATTGTTCATGTGCTTAACACTTTAGTTGGTTTTGGTACTTTTCTTACTAGTAAAATTAGCTATTAATTGAAGGTTTCTTTTATTTCTCATGATAGTTTAGTGAGAATTTGTGGTGATCAATGTGCGTGAATCTTAGATTTCTTTTTTGCAGGGTAAATCAGTTGGTTTTTTTTATAATTATGTATGGTATAATTAGCTATTAATTGAGTGTTTCTTCTATAACTCATGAAAATTTGGGTTTATTATTTACTCTCGCTTAAACGCTAATTCATTTGAAGAAGGCGCGAGCGGGTGCGGGCGGGCAACCCACTCCTCTCTCTCTTTTTCATTCTTTTTGTTTTCTCAGTGGCGTCGACGGCGACACCATGAATGTGAGTTCCGAGCGGTGGGAGGAGGGAGACGATGCGCGAGACGAGGGGAGGAAGGGAATTTCTCTCAGTGTAACAGATGCGTGTGTCACGGGTGTGCGGCCCACGTGATCACGTGGTGAGTTGCGATTTCGATGAACCAGGTTCACCACGTCATCTTTGGACCACAATAAAAAGAGAATTAAAAAAGTGTTAATAAAATTTATGAAAAATTAAAATTAAAATTCAAAAATGTTGAAGTTTAAAATTTAAAATTAGATTTGAAAATTAAAAAAATTAAATTTAAATTTAAAAATTTAAATGATAACAACGGAAACATAGAAGTATATTCTTATATACTTTTACCCCAACTTTGGTAAATAATATTGAATAGTTTATTCAAAATATTTTAGAAATTGCGAAAATTTACCGCCACAAAGCGCGGGTCTTCACTAGTCTTTTCAATTTGGGGGTGTGGGCCCCACTGAGAAGGTGAACCATCATCTTCTTAGTTTGGGAATGTGGGCCCCACCAATTTTTTAATTATTTTTTTCAAATTGTTTGGGTGTTTTTTCTTTTTTTTTTTTTCTTTATTTACTTTTTCTTTTCTTTTTCTGTTCCATTTCTATCCAATAATACAGATCAAGTGTGCATAGTGAGTCTATTTCGTTTTTTATTTTTCTTTATTTACTTTTTCTTTTCTTTTTCTGTTCCATTTCTATCCAATAATACAGATCAAGTGTGCATAGTGAGTCTATTTCGTTTTTTATTTTTCTTTATTTACTTTTTTTTTTTTCTTATTGACTGAAGATGGACTGTCATCGCCATGAAATAAAAATTTCATCTCTCTCCATTTTTTTACTATATCTTTCTCTCTATTCCTTTCTTCTTCTCTCTCCTCTAATTCCTTCAGCTTTCTTTCTCTCCGCTTTCTTTCTTCCTCCCATCTCTTTAACTTCCCTCTATCTCCCAAATAGACAACAGGCATCTCTCCCTCTCCCCTCATCTCACCTATGCCCGCAGCAATTTTGGTGAAGAAGCGGAGATTTTCCCACGAGAGCGCTTGCTGATCAAATTCCTCCACAAAGATATCTTCGTTTTTTTGGCTCTAATCTCCTCTTTTATTTCGATTGATTGATCCATCTATATCTCCTATTTTTGTTTCTTCTTTAACTCGAATTGATTTGGGGTGATCGATCTGTCAATGATGCAATGTATAGCGAGATACTGAAGTTGGCGGAGGGGGAGGAGCCAAAGCCGTTGCCGCAGGATGAGGACCTTCCAGGGATGGGGCAGTTCAATTGCGTCCATTGCGAGTAAGATTTGAAATTGAGGTGATTTGATTCGAAAAGTTTTAAAGTTTTATGGTGTTTGGAAATCGGGATGATTCAATTTGATGATTTGATTCAGAAAGTTTTGATTTTGATGGGTTTCTTTTGGTGTATCAGCCGATATTTTGCGAAGGTCAATGTTAGGGAGGAGCACTTCCGGTTGAAGCGCCACAACAAATGGTGAGCTCTCTTTTTTTTGGCGCAGTTGGATCATTACTATCAAGTCTTGATCTCTTCGTACCAACAACGCTTGTCATCCTCTACCCATCTGCACATAATTATATTTTTTCTCTCTTTATTTAATTGTTTTAAAAATTATAAAATATGTTATTATAGTGGTTTGAGTTTTTTTTTTATGAAAAGAGTAAAAAAGAAATGGTTTGAGAAATTCATTATAGTAGCTTGAGTTTTTAGAAAAAACCAAAATACTTTGAAAACTTTTATATTGATCATAATATGTAATTTACTTTATTCATAATAGACAAGGTATATCATTTCATCAACGACATATGAAAATAATATTCCTTGCCGATTTTTTTTTATTATTTTTTTTTTGTTGGATTTTTTTTTTTCTCTATATTCTTTCCTGTTGACTGAAGATGGACCATCATCGCCATGAATGTTGCCCGATGTATTATCATTTCCGCCATTTCTTCCATGAATGTTTGCTATTGCCCGATGCATTGTTGTTTTTGCCGTTTCTTCCACCCTTCCTTCCTTCTTTGTAATTTAATATTGTAAATTTCCAAACGGTAGAGATCAGAATATTGACCGAATTTATGCATCAAGTAAGAATATTATTTTTTTTATTTTATTTTCTATTTGCTTAGTAGATGACTTATCTTTAGTTTTACAATAACATCTACTCACTATAAAATTTGTGTCACTACACTATATCAACTAAATAAATTTGAAGAGGATATGTCTCGGATCCCTTCTCTTTTTTATAGTATTGTAGTATATTATGTCGAATTCTCACTTTATAAATATCTATTCGCTTAACGTGCGGGCTACTATAGTAGTTTATTATGAATGCTACAATCCAAGTTAAAATAGAGTTAAACAGTAGTTAATTGAAATAACAGTTATTTTCAACTAATATTCGTAGGATAAAATAATAATACATGTTGTTTTCTATTTTTTATTTAAGATATATATATATATATATATATATATATATATATATAATTAGGCTGGAATACTATTAATAGTAAACGTTCGTTTTGCTATCACAATTTTTAAATACCTTGCAGATGAAAATTGTAGGGTCAGGATGATATTATCGCTTAGAGTGAGTGGATCCCCCATAGGTGTGATTGGTCCCCACCTGGTGTATAGTATTTAATCCAATGGTAATTAAAATAATCGAAAAATAGTCGTATCCAAAAGCCTAAAAAAACTTGTAGCCAACAATGAGATTTTGGCTACTATAGTAGCCGATCCAAGCTCTATATAATATATATATTATTATAATATATTATATATATAGAGTTGTAATTTTAATGGTCGATATGATACGTTTTCCCATTTAACAGCATAAAGATATCCAAATCAATTGATTTTTTGTTAGAAAATTCTTTAAACTATTTAAAACAAGATCTATACTCTTGATCTTGATTACAAGACTCCTATCATCAGTTTTTAAGGAATATTTTTTTCAACCGTTCATTTTTGTGTCCACTCGATGGATAAGAGAACAATATCGAAAATGTATGAAATTTGATTTCTAAACACTTCAAGTAGTATAGATCATGTTCAACGGTGTCGATCGTCGATTTGGATGCTCTATCATCAAAAACAAATGGATGGCAATGGAGCTCGTTTGCTATCGATAGAATTCTAGCTCAACTCTCTCTCTCTCTCTCTCTCTCTCTCTCTCTCTATATATATATATATATATAGATTATAGTATGATTTTTAATTTATTATTAAGTAGGAGATTTATCACTTTTGTTTGTTAAGTCTATGTTACTTTTCAGATGACAAGTTTAATAATGTTTTAGCTTATTAGTGGGTAAAACAGAATTTTATGAATAATCTATTCAATTTACGTTAATTTCGACTAATAAAGGGTTTCTGAGGGAATTGCTGATGTTAACGAGGATATTGGTGATTTTTTAAAAAAATTTGAAGAGACATAAATGAAATTGCAATCCAATAGAAGGACATTCAGCACACTATTCTTTCATTTTTTAATGCTAAAATCTCAAAAGGAGCTGTTTAAACTTTGGGATGGAGGATTCTAATTAGATCTACGTAGGTGGATCATTAGATGCTCCGATTTCATGAATGAATTCAATACATAACTGTAGTCATCTCTTGATTGATTTTATCAGACATTTCTTTAATTTCTACAGAGACATCTTCCTCTTCCTTTAAGCCCTTAGTATGAGCAGATGGATTGATAGGCATGCAAGATTTGTTTAGAGAATCGCAGACCTCTCCTAATAAATTTATAAGGGAATGCGCAATCTTTTGTCAAATCAAGCCTATCACGAAGATGGCAATTTGATTTAACTGTACTGGATCAATCCTATCACGAACACGAAGACGACGATTCGATGAAAGCAAACCCAAATCTACCTTATTACAAGTATGACGATTTGGTTTAACCAAACCCAAATTGAGTCTATCACGAAAACAGCAATTTGATTTAAGTCGGATCAAACCTATTATAAAATCGGCGATTCGGTGAAAGCAAATCCAAATCAAGCATATCAAGAAGACGACAATTTGAGTTAAGTTGAATCAGATCAAACCTATTATTATTCCATTTTGATATAATTCTGACAGTCCTAAATTTCACACAGAAAAAAAAGATAACTTTATTGAAAGAGGCAATTCTGGTAACAACCAAAAAATTGCACTTTATGAATACACGTCCAAATGTAGTTATCATAACACACTAATGCTATTTTATTTTTGTAACTTAAACATAGGTAATGATTTCCTATGTGTAGTCCACACTCGTACTATATATTATGCACTCTAATAATCCCACACTCAGCACTTGTTTGCTGCAAGCCCCTCCTTCAACTTCTGAATTGTACCAACATCCGTTTTGAAGGACTTGGCAAGGATTCCATCATCAATATTACTCGTAAAAACACTTCCAGGGACAGAAACAAGCCCCGCGCTCGCACTTCCGAAAGCAGAAAATGCGACAGCGGGCTTCGGCCCGGTGCAGTACTGAAAGTGAACAAGCCCTTTCGGGAACACAAACATATCACCCGGTTGCATTTTCTGAGTGTACAGCTTATTTGTAGTATCAACGAATCCGACTTCGAGATAACCCTCAACAAGGAATAAGAGCTCCGCAGACCGAGGGTGAGTGTGCGGTGGGTTCACGCTGCCAGGCGGGTACATTAAGACGGCAAAAGAGACACTCTGGCCATTTAGGGCGGGGAATTCTGCCATTGTCACCTTGGAGACGGTGAAGTTTGTTGGTGGGGGCAACGTGAGTAAGGGACGAAGTCCAGTGAAGGTGAAGAAGGTGCCGTCCACGAGCGAGTTGTTCAAGTTTGGTGGGATAATGAAGTCTGAGATGATGTCGGGATCCCCCGCTAGGACAAGAACATGAGAGGCTGACAGTGAGAGAAGTATAACGAGCAAGGCATGAGAGAAAATGTTAAATCCCATCTTTTATCACTAGAAAGTGTTTCTACAACGATTAGGTTGTTGTAAGCATCGCAGTAATCTTGTGTATTTATAGGTAAATTTTATGGGCAGCAATCCGGCCTGTTTGTTGTCTGGCTATGTTATTGCTATGGCTGTCAGACGGGAGGAAAAAACAACAGCAGTCTGGAGATTAATGTGGAATGATAACTAATGACCCAAAATTGCAACAAACTAGGGAGTCTTGGAAAACAAGAAAAAGAGAATCAGGTACTTTGGCACCTTTGGAATTTCCAAAAGCCAAATATTTTGGTCTTAGGTCTTAACTATGACAAGCGAAGCAACGACAGATAGATGTAGTCTGAACTTAAGCAAAGTCAGAAGTTAGCAAGAGACAATCTCAAGGAATTAAGGACCCACATGATGGGAACAGAAAAAGAAATATCCACATCATTCGGTCATAGCCACATACGTAAAAGTAAGAAGCAATGGTAAGTAGTAAATTCACACCCCATTTGGTTCGGGGATAAAGGGTGGAATAACCCCTTATCCCCTTTATACCCAAACGCACCACATCATTCGGTCATAGTCTATTATAGTAGTTTTCGAATATTTGGAATATATTGATATAACTTGGTATAAACCTAGAATTACTATTCCACCCTTATTTCTGGAACATGTAAAAACAAAATTAATTAAAATCTAATTAATCATTTTAAATTATTAATTAATTTAATTAATATATTTAAATTATTAATTAATCTATTTCCACCCCTTTTTTATTTTTAAAATTTAAAATGTAAAAATTAAATATAAAAATTTAAAATTTAAAATATCAAAATTGAAAACTGTTAAATGTTAAATATTTAAAATGTAAATTTTAAATTGAAATTTAAATTCAAATATTTAATTTAAAAATTTAAAATTTAAAATTTAAAACTTTAAATTTTAAAATTTAACAATTTAAATTTAATTAAATTAAATTTTAAATTTAAAATTTAAATTTAAATTTAAATTTTAAAATTTAAAAATTTAAAAATTAAATTCAAAATTTTAAATTTTTAAATTTTTAAATTTAAAAATTAAAAATTAAATTCAAAATTTTAAATTTTTAAATTTTAAAATACAAAAATTAAATTTCAAAATTTATAATTTTAAAAGTAAATTTTAAATTTTAAATTTTAAAAATTTGAAACTTAAAATTAAATTAAAAATTAACAATTTTATTTTTTATATTTTTTAATCTCAAAATTAAAGTTTATAATTTTAAATTCTAAATTTTAAATTTTAAAATTTGAGATTGTCACGCCTCGGATTATCACGTTTTCCCAGGCACGTTAACAGACCCGCCGTATACAAAAAAATTTCTTCTGTATACGAAGTGATAGCTGTATCTGTAAACAAACCAAGCTACAACCACAGGTAAAGAGCTGCAAAACACAACAGAATATATAGATAAAACATCAGGTTTAATGACACTAGGTTCAATGGCATTTTCCACCTAGGTTCACTCGACTTTAGGTTTAATGACATTCCAATCATGTTCTTTCTTTATCCTAATTGTCCACACCTAGGATTCATAACTTCATGACATCTAGTCCTTGATTTCACACTTGTCAAGTTCTTTAATTGTTTCTAGAGTTCATCAACCTTTGTTCATTATCCACATCTAGGCATACATATATGTTTTCACATGCCTATTGTTCTTGTCCAATAGTAGGTAATTCTATCTAGTAACACATGGTTCATACATTCATATTTATTACACACAACCTACCATTGCATACATGCATCAACAATAATACCATCTAATCACTTCGGTGAAGTACAACCCACCTTGTAGTGCCCTCAACTTGCTTGTAGACACTTGCAATTAGGCCAATCCCTTGGATCTCCAAGCTTGCTCCCAAGCTTTCCTTATTCTCTACAAGAGATCCATTCGTTACCATTTTCGAACACCAAAATGGTTTTTTCTCTTGAAATCAAGTTGCCTCACTTGATTTTCTAACCCTCAATTAGGGTTTTAAAGGGTTAAAATATTTTTAAAACCCTCACAAGAGAATTCCTCTTTCAACCTAGGGTTTTCTAAAAATAATGGCAAAATCCAAAATCTTAAGATAAATCCCACAATTTGTGGTCTAGATTTACCTAGGATTTGCTAAAATTCTAAAAGTAAGGATTAAATACAAAACCCTAACTTCAAATCCTAAAACTCACCTTTGCCCAAAGCTTTTCCATTTCTTTTTCCTCAAGAAGATGATCCTCTAGCTCCAAATCTTCCCTCCAAGCTTGATCCTTAAAGCTTCATGGATTGGAGAAGAAGAAGATGAAGAAGAAGTGAGAAAGGAGCTTCTCTCTCTTCCTTTCTTTCTCTCTGCGTGTGTGTGTTCACTGAGAAAAGATGAGAGGGCCCTTTTTTAAACAGGCCCCCATATGAAATTACCTATTTACTCCTCAAAAATCGCATTCTATAACACTGTGTACTGGTACTCGGGTTGGCATACCGGTACTCGGGCATCCAGTTCCGGTACCCAATTTTCAATACCTCAAAACCCGAACGTTAGATTCTAAGCTTTTGTATTGCGTACGAGTACCCAGATTCCAGTACTGGTACTCAGTACAAATTTAGTATCGATACCCAATTTTGGTTCCTCAAAACCTAAGAGCTCATTTCTCTAATTTTGTATTGTGTACCAGTATCCAATTTCCAGTACCGGTACTTAATACAAATTCTGCCACTTTGACAAATTTTTCATTATGGAGTCCGTTTTCGCACCCAGTTTGCACCGAAAACACTCGAATGCTCTTCAAACTTCGCTGAAACTATTTTAATAGATTTTTAAGCAAGTTTCCAGCAAAACTTCATAATTGTAGAAGTTCGATATATTACAATTTTCCTGTAGTATAGAAGTCAAAGATCACTCATGGATTGCCCCCTAACCTCATCTTGTCCTGAATTTCCTTATGGAGCAAGGAGTTTGGCAACATTAAAGTGCAGTTCACTAGTAGCTACAATAGTGGCCCCTAACCTTATCTCATCCTAGTTTACGATAGTTTGTAATATTTATTCGTATTTTCTGTTTGGTTTTTTTCCTCTCTTTTCTGGTTATATAAACTTTTGCTGAGAAGACAGATTTATTGTAAAAACATGATTCGACGCTTTTGTTGCAGAATCCCAACAACCGGTACCAGATTAACAACAGTCGGTATTAGAGCAGGTTGCGAATTCTCAAAATCTGATACTAGGGCGAGTACCAAATTCCCAACAATTGGTACCGGTGCTTAAAGAAATCAAGAAGTTCGACGGCAAGAACAATTTAAGCTTGTAGCGAATTAAAGTACAAGCAATTCTTGTACAATAAGAGTTGATGAGATGTTGAACGAAAAAAAGACGAAGCTGGTAGAAGTCACAGATGCGGCATAGGGGAAGATAGAGCGGAAGGCATTGAGCACGCTTCATCTATCGTTAGTAGATGCTGTTCTTTACAACATAGCCAGCGAGTCGACGCCGGTGAAGTTGTGGAAGAAGTTAGAAGATATATACATGACCAAGTCTCTGACAAATAGGTTGTATTTGAAGCAACGACTATTCACGCTGCAGACGCAGGAAACAACTAGCCTACATGAGTATCTAAACAAGTTCAACAAGGTGGTGGCCCAGTTGTCACGCCCGGGTACCAGCGGAAGCATATCCGGCACGTGCACAGACCCGCCATACACCTGCAGTATATAAGGCGTCTACGAGAAGCAAGTCGATAGGAAGTAAAACAAGAGAGTCCTATCCTGATATCAGAGCAAAGTACAAGTCGATATACAACGAGTATCCAATCCGAGTCAAAATCCAAAGTGTATACAAACCATGATCTCAGCAAAAAGAGAAGTAACACTACTATAATCTCAACCCCGAAGTAAATAAACATCACGGGTGTACAAAAAGAATAGATACAATGGGGGTCTCTCTATATATATATATGGACATCACCCTCGGCCGTAGCCCGAGTAGCAAGGTGATCGACTAGCACGCTCCTAGTAGTCCCTAGCTAGGCGCGACTCCCTTGCCACGATCCCTAGCCTCTCCTGTAACAGGCTCTGTAAAAACAACCACCAAAAGGGCGTGAGAACTATTAACAATAGTTCCCAGTGGGTAAGCCGCCAGCCTCGGCGAATTACACCACTAGGCTCAAGATGTACAGAATGGAAATAAAAGCAGTAATTTGCATGATATATTGTCAATGCTAACACTTCATAAGCCAATGTTAACAAATAATGAACATGTAAACAACATGTGATCATAGCATCAACAGTAATGAATCAACTGAATAATAGAAGCATGGCTACTACTATAAGTATAAACGTAGCATAAGTGTGAAAGTAACTACTGTACACTGTAACTGGTAATTATTCATTACTGTCCAATTTTCTTTAGCACTTTCCTTTCATTCATAGGGATCTACTCAAGGTAGTCCAGCTTGCGCCGTGCCTAATGGCCCCGTGGTAGTATACACTCCCCACGGCAATCCACTTCGGCACCCAATCCCGCACGGGCGAGCAACTGTCGCGTAGGCCAACTCCGGAGTGCCGGCTTGTAGGGAGCTACCCTCACAAGCGTGTGCGAATGAGCACGATGGCAAGCAAGAAAAGTCCATTATCCACATGTCTCAATTTTCATATTTTCACATACAAAGTTCAGAACCCTCGATCCTCTGATCGGAATATCAATACACAAATAGTAACAAAAGCTAAAGGGTAAAGCTAAATCACATAGCATTATAATCTTTCCACTAGTATGGCACTATCAACATAGTCATGAGCATGTCATAGTTCCCTATGTTAGAGTCAAGAGAATGTCCTGGTTCTCTACAAAGTCACGAGAATATCGTTGTTCTCTACTCTACTAAAGCAGCCTTAGTATGTCCATTAGTTATCTTAACTAAATATGAACATAAACATAGGCATAAAGACACTTATGCATGAGTACTCTCTACTTCATAGAGGTTCTATTCAATCATATGTATACATATCAACACTATAATATCGTGACTCGTCTCAAATTCTGTATCAATCACAAAAACATACAACTGTATCAATTCTATAGTACATATAGAACATAAAGGAGCTTCACTTGCTCTGGTTAGGTCCGACCCACCTAGTACTAGGCTCCGATTATCCACAAGAAGTCCCACAACGGCTCAACGAAGCCCCAATGCTGCAGAAAAACGAACGTCAAGATCGGATTAAATCTACGGCCGAAATGTCCGATTTCGACCTAAATTTCACTTAGTACAAAGTAACTCTTTAAATCCCTGTTTTGGGACTAGTGTAATACCTCAAGAGACGCCTCCAAGAGCTCTCACAAGTCAGCTCACGACGATCCAAAGCTCGTTCGCACTCTCGCTGCGAACAACATCGAGACGGCATCAATATCAACATATATAGCAAATATAGTCGGAATCTTGCAAATTCAGTTTTCTAACTGAAATTCCTGCTTACCTCAGGTTAGAATATCTTCCAAACCAGCTTCTAAGGGTACAAATTCAGCTCAACGAAGCTTGAAGACCTGCTGCGAAGAAATAATTCTAAATTGTATCAATTCGCGTAACAATTTGCATTTCGTTCCAATATAGCTTCATAAATGGCTAAATATTCCAATTAAGCTTCAAAGTAGCTTATTCCAGGTCTAAGAAGGTTAATTCACAGCTAAATAATCCAATTTTAATTGCTGAAATCTCAGATTAAAGCAACTAGAAGCAATAGCTCAAAAGCAACACATAAACGTCTACTCGAACGTCGATAATGGAGAAAATCGAGTCGTTTACCTTCTCAAGCCTCCAACCAGCACCCTACTGGTTCAGGACAGCAAAGAGCCTTCCAAAACACTCCCTCACACGTGCACAAAGGTGCTGCAACGCTCACAAATAGCGAAGAACGCACGCGGCGACGAAAACGAGCGAAATCGGCGAACTCGACGTAGAGAGAGAAAAACCCTAGAGAGAGAGAGAGAAGAAGGGAAGAGAAGCTTTCCCAGAACTCTTGCATACTCCACTGAAGTCCCAGAGCCGTGCTGGGATCAAATAGGTAGGTATCCAATGTGAAATTACCAAAATACCCAAGCTGCCACGAATCTGCCAGCTTGTACCGGTACAAGGTGATGGCTGTACCGGTACAGCAAGCAGAAAAATGCTGAGATTTCGCAGGTCAATGCATTTTCTTATTTTTTGCATTCCAATCACTCTCAAACTTGTCCCAACACTTGTTCTAACCTTTTAGAACATGTAGGAGTGACCCACACACCATTCCACACACTCGAACTTCGCAATTTGCAAAAGTTCAGTGTATTACATTCACCCCTCCTAAAAAGAAGTTTCGTCCGCGAAACTTGAAATCACTTACCTCAAGATTCTGTCGAGAAAAGATAGGGATAGTGCTCTTGCATTGCACTTTCCAGTTCCCAAGTGGCTTCCCGTTCCTCGTGATTGCTCCAAAGGATTTTCACGTAGGGTATCTCGCGATTACGAAGCCGTTTCACTTCTCGAGCTAGTATCCTCACTGGATGCTCCTCGAAGCTCAAATCTTCTTGTAAATCCACTGGAGCACTCTCAAGTATGTGTGTTGGATCAAATACATAGTTCCGAAGTGTGGACACATGAAACACATTATGCACTCCCGATAGGTTCGGCGGCAAAGCAAGCCGATATGCTACGGGGCCTATCCGCTCCAACACCTCGTAGGGTCCAATAAATCGAGGGCTTAACTTTCCTCGAATGCCAAATCTTTTAACTCCTTTCGTCGGTGAAACCTTCAAAAATACATGATCGCCGACTTGAAATTCCAGTTCTCGCCGACGTTTATCCGCATAACTCTTTTGTCGACTTTGAGCTGTCAGTAGACGTTCTCGCGCAAGTCGCACTTTAGCTTCAGCTTCTTGCAGTACATCTGGACCCAACACTAACCTCTCACCCACTTCACTCCAATGAAGTGGTGATCTACACTTTCTACCATACAGGGCTTCAAACGGTGCCATCTGAATACTTGCGTGATAACTGTTGTTATAAGCAAATTCAGCCATCGGGAGGAACTGTGGCCAACTGCCCTGGTAGTCAATCACACAGGCCCTCAACATATCCTCAAGGGTCTGGATGGTACGCTCAGACTGCCCATCACTCTGGGGGTGGAAAGCAGTACTAAAATCCAATCGGGTACCCAAGGCCTCCTGTACACTTCTCCAGAAATGTGAAACAAATCGGGTATCTCGGTCAGAAACAATAGAGACTGGTACTCCATGTAATCGCACAATTTCGTCAAGGTACACTTGTGCGAGTCTCTCCCCTGACCAGGTTGTGTGGATTGGGATAAAGTGGGCAGATTTGGTTAATCTATCCACAATTACCCAAATGGCATCGTGACCTGCTTGTGAGCGAGGTAATCCAACGATAAAATCCATAGTAATCCTCTCCCACTTCCACACTGGTATGGGTAAACTCTGAAGTTTTCCCGCAGGAAGTCGATGTTCAGCTTTAACTTGCTGACATGTTAAGCACTTAGCTACAAAGTCTGCAACTTCCTTTTTCATTCCAGGCCACCAGTAGGTTAACTTCAAATCTTTATACATCTTTGTACTTCCAGGGTGTACAGTATACGGCGCCCGGTGTGCTTCTTTCAAGATTTCTTCTTTAATATCTGGATTGGCAGGCACACAAATTCTATCACCGAATTTTAGCAATCCCTGATCATCCACTCGAAAATCGCCAATTGGATCAACAGTGATCTTTGCTCGAATCTTTTGCAGGGATTCATCTTGAGCTTGCTTTTCTTTAATTCGATCGATCAGGGTAGGCCGCACCACTAATGACATAAGTCTCCAAGGCGTATCAGGAGCTACAACTTCCAAATTTAATTGCTCCATTTCCTTTACCAACAGGGATTGCATTGTTATCGACATCGCCAAATTTTCCGTCGATTTTCGACTTAAAGCATCTGCTACAACATTAGCTTTTCCCGGATGATAGAGAATGGTCAAATCATAATCCTTGAGCAACTCCAACCATCTACGTTGCCTCAAGTTTAATTCCTTCTGAGTAAACAGATACTTTAAGCTCTTATGATCGGTGTAAACCTCGCAACGCTCGCCGTAGAGGTAGTGGCGCCAAAGCTTTAAGGCAAATACCACCGCTGCTAACTCCAGATCATGTGTAGGGTAGTTCTTTTCATAATCCTTTAATTGGCGTGATGCATAAGCAATCACCTGGCCATTCTGCATTAGAACACACCCTAAGCCATTCAACGACGCATCGCTGTAAATCACATAGTCCACTCCAGTAACAGGCAGTGCCAGAATTGGGGCGGTAGTCAATCGTTCCTTCAGTTCTTGAAAGCTTCTTTCACAGGCTTCGTTCCACAGAAACTTAGCTCCTTTATGTGTGAGTCGAGTGAGAGGAGTAGACATCTTTGCAAATCCCTCTACAAATCTTCGGTAGTATCCCGCCAAACCAAGGAAACTCCGAATTTCTGTGACACTGGTCGGCCTAGGCCAATCTTTAATCGCTTCAATCTTCTTTGGATCCACAGCTATCCCAGTTTCTGAAATCACATGGCCCAGAAATGCCACTTCTCGAAGCCAAAATTCGCATTTCTTTAACTTTGCAAACAGTTTCTTTTCTCGAAGTACTTGCAACACCACTCTCAAATGGTCTTCATGCTCTTTGTCACTTCGAGAATAGATCAAGATATCGTCAATAAACACTACTACGAATCTATCCAAATAGGGCTTAAAGACACGGTTCATTAAATCCATAAACGCTGCTGGGGCATTAGTCAGTCCAAATGGCATAACTGTAAATTCATAATGCCCATACCGTGTTCTAAAAGCGGTCTTAGAAACATCTTCAGGCTTGATCTTAAGCTGATGATAACCAGATTGCAAATCAATCTTGGAGTATACTTTCGATCCTTGCAGCTGATCGAATAAGTCATCAATTCTGGGCAATGGATATTTATTCTTGATTGTGACTTTGTTGATTTCTCGATAATCCACGCACAATCGAAGAGATCCATCTTTCTTCTTGACAAATAACACCGGTGCTCCCCAAGGCGATACACTCGGTCGAATAAATCCTTTGTCTAAAAGATCTTGTAATTGTGCCTTCAGCTCTTTTAACTCAGCGGGTGCCATTCTATAGGGTGCTTTAGAAATAGGAGTTGTCCCAGGGACAAGATCAATCACAAACTCCACTTCCCTATCAGGTGGCATGCCCGGCAACTCAGCTGGAAACACATCCCCGAATTCCCGCACAACTGGGATATCATCAATCTTGATGGCTTCACCACCACTCACAGAGATGCTAGCCAGATAGGCTACACACCCTCTCCGTATCAACTGTCGGGCTCGCGAAGAGCTAATAGTCATTGCGAACAATGAACTCTGACACCCTTTATAAACAAACTCCTGTTGACCCGGTTCCCTAAAGGTCACCGTTCTGTTCGTGCAATCTATGGTGGCATAATACTGTGTCAACCAATCCATACCCAATACTACATCAAACTCACCTAGTTTGTGTAGTGCCAATAAATCCACTGGCATAATCCAGTCGCCTACCCTAACTGGGCAGCGAGGGCAAAACTCACGAACATCTAGGGTATGGTCAGGTACAATCACTCGTCCCAGATGCAAAGTAGGTGCTAAAGGAATGCTATGCAACTCGGCGAACTGCCGATCAATAAAAGAATGCGAAGCACCAGTATCAAATAATGCACGAACACGAATATCATAAAGCATAATAATACCTGCTACGACCTCCTGTGCTGCTGCGGCGCCCTCGGTCTGGGCGGCATACATCCGCCCACTCGAACCCTGCTGCGAACTCTCCGACTGCCGCTGTCCTGGTGGTCGCCTAGACTGATAAGGCGCTGTCGGGGTGCCCTGGCTCGGAGCTGAAGATGCAGGTGCAGAAGCTGACGAGGGTGCAGGCAAAGAACCTCTCGGGCACTCTGAACGAAAGTGGCCCTCCTGGCCGCAAAGAAAGCACCTGCCCCCACGCTGTGGACACTGTGGCGGTACGTGAGGCCCACCACAGATAACACAACGCGGCGGTCGTCGACGCTCGGGTGCTCCACGGGGTGCTGAAGATCCTCGACCCCTCGACTGTCCTGACTGTCCCCTCGGATACTTTGGCGGTCTCCTGAAGGCCTGCTGACCACTGCTCTCAGCTGCTGGTCTCTTGCCTTTGCTTCGATCCACAACATCTCTTTCCTTCATGATTTCTGCCCCCTTCTCAACAATCAAAGCCCGGTTCACGACGTCCCGGTAAGTGGAGAGGTTTGACGCCTGGACCAATCTGAAGATCGCAGGTCGCAAACCCACCTCAAAAATACGAGCCTTGTCCTCATCGTCTCGGACTACAAAAGGAACACAGTGCAGTAATCGAGAGAACTCTCGCTCGTACTCAGCCACTGTCCTGTCCCCCTGTCTCAAGTTCCTCAGATCCCTTTCCATCTGCCTCTTCACACTCTGTGGAAAATAGGTAGTCAACAACAACTCCTTGAACCTGTTCCACGTGATAGCAGACAAATCAGCACGGGGATCCTCCCGGATGTCCACCCACCACCTGTAAGCCTCGCCATCAAGGTGGTGTGTCGCAAACCAAACTCGGTACCGCTCCTCAACAAAAGTGTCATAGAATAGTTTCTCCATATGCATTAACCATTTTTCAACCACCCAATGATCTGCTTTCTCCCCATCAAAGACACGAGGGTTGCAGCGACGGAATTCATTCAGTCGTTCCATCATCCGCTCTCGCTCCTCAACCCCCACCATCTCGGGTAACACTGTCCCAGCTGCTGCTACAGGTACTGGTGGTGGTACTACTGTCTCCTGTCGGGTCTCTGCCCTCGGAGCTACTGGGGGTGTATCGGGTACCGGTGACTGTGCTCTCACTGTGGTGCCCCTCTCTGGTACTATAGGTACAGAATCCGGAGGTACAGAACCTGGAATCTCTCTATCGGTCGTCTGCCGCAGTAATAGATCCTCTAACCTCTTCATCCTGTCCTCCTGCCGACGCGCAGCGTCCATCTGCTGTCGTGCTGCCGCGGCCTGCTGAGTAACCAACTCTGTCAACGTCGCAAGCTGATCCTGCAACTCATGGAGCTCACTGGACCCCGACGTGACGGAAGTCTCTACCTCTTCCGCAGCGGCCGCCTCAGCCGCCCCGGCGGTTCCAGAACGAGTCGTAGGCATCTTGAACTGCAACACAAAAACAAACATAGGTCAATAAACCCTATACTACTGAACCCTCATTGAGGATATAAACCAGCTAATCAAGCGAAAGTAATGAAATGTAACGCCTACTAACTTCCGATGTCACGTTGTCGGCCGCCAACGTGACCCTCTGCAAAGTTAGTACTTGCACATCCCGATCAAACTCCTACTATTCGGAGTTTATAAGTACCCAATCAAAGTACTTTCGCTAACAACAACCTCGACTAGACATCGTCTCTCACGAGCCTATCCTTATAGTCCAACCAGCCTAAGGTTTGCAAGGTCTACTAAGACTCAACCCTAGGCTCTGATACCACTATAATCTGTCACGCCCGGGTACCAGCGGAAGCATATCCGGCACGTGCACAGACCCGCCATACACCTGCAGTATATAAGGCGTCTACGAGAAGCAAGTCGATAGGAAGTAAAACAAGAGAGTCCTATCCTGATATCAGAGCAAAGTACAAGTCGATATACAACGAGTATCCAATCCGAGTCAAAATACAAAGTGTATACAAACCATGATCTCAGCAAAAAGGAGAAGTAACACTACTATAATCTCAACCCCGAAAGTAAATATACATCACGGGTGTACAAAAAGAATAGATACAATGGTGGTCTCTCTATATATATATGGACATCACCCTCGGCCGTAGCCCGAGTAGCAAGGTGATCGACTAGCACGCTCCTAGTAGTCCCTAGCTAGGCGCGACTCCCTTGCCACGATCCCTAGCCTCTCCTGTAACAGGCTCTGTAAAAACAACCACCAAAAGGGCGTGAGAACTATTAACAATAGTTCCCAGTGGGTAAGCCGCCAGCCTCGGCGAATTACACCACTAGGCTCAAGATGTACAGAATGGAAATAAAAGCAGTAATTTGCATGATATATTTTCAATGCTAACAATTCATAAGCCAATGTTAACAAATAATGAACATGTAAACAACATGTGATCATAGCATCAACAGTAATGAATCAACTGAATGATAGAAGCATGGCTACTACTATAAGCATAAACATAGCATAAGTGTGTAAGTAACTACTGTACACTGTAACTGGTAATCATTCATTACTGTCCAATTTCCTTTAGCACTTTCCTTTCATTCACAGGGATCTACTCAAGGTAGTCCAGCTTGCGCCGCGCCTAATGGCCCCGTGGTAGTATACACTCCCCACGGCAATCCACTTCGGCACCCAATCCCGCACGGGCGAGCAACTGTCGCGTAGGCCAACTCCGGAGTGCCGGCTTGTAGGGAGCTACCCTCACAAGCGTGTGCGAATGAGCACGATGGCAAGCAAGCAAGGTCCACAGTCCAACATGTCTCAATTATCATGTTTTAGTTCACAATATTCTCGTTCTCGATCCTTTGATCGACATTTCAGTATAACAAATATTAACAACAACTAGAATCCACTAGTTTAGTAAGCATACAGGAGTAATGCTAATTTACATATGGCATTAGAATCTTTCCACTATCATGGAGGCATAAAGCATGTCATTGTCCTCTACTTTAGAGTTCAGAGAATGTCATAAGAACATCATTGTTCTCTAGTGTCTAGGAACATACTAGAAACATATCAACTAGTCAGCATAAACATGAATACTTTATGCATGTATGTTCTCTACTTAATAGAGATTCCATTTCAAATAAGCTAACATTAAGGTGACGCATTTCAAGTCCCTATTAATCATATAAGCATAGGCTAGACCACTTCTATAATACATATAGAACATAGGGGAGCTTCACTTGCTCTGGTTAGGTCCGACCTACCTCGTACTAAGCTTAAATCAGCCACAAGATGTCCCAAGGATCAGCTCAACAAAGTCCCAAACCTACTGAAAACAAGGTAACAAAACCGCACCGAGCCGATTACTTACAATTCCAATTTCGGCAAAATTCCTAATAGATACAAAGTGGAAGCTTAATTCCATGCTTTGGCTTAGTTCATTACCTCACGTTAAGCTTCCGGAAGGCCCTCCAATGCCAAACGAAGGCGATCCAAGGGTCAAATACCTTCTCGCTGCGAACAATATCAAAACGGCGTCAAAATCATTGACTATTAATAAATATAGCCGGAAACTTGCGATTTCAGTTTTCTAACTGAAGTTCTAGCTTACCCTAGGTTAGAGCAGCTTCCTAACCAGCTTCTAAGGGTACAAATTCAGCTCAACGAAGCTCGAAGACCTGCTGCGAAGGAAAATCCCCAATTTGCATTAGTTCGCTCAAACAATAGCATTTCGTTCCAAAATAGCTTCATAAATGGCTAAATATCTCCATTAAGCTTCAAAGTAGCTTAACCCTGGTCTAAGGAGGTTAATTCACAGCTAATTAATCCAACTTTAATTGCTTAAATCTCAGACTAAAGCAGCTAGAAGCAAAAACCCGAAATCATTACTCAAATCGACGAATAAAACGTCGATAACGGCGAAAGTGAGTCGATTACCTTCTCAAGCTTCCAACCAGTGACCTGCTGGTTCAGAGCTGCGAAAGACCCTCCAAAATACTCCCTCACACGTCCACGTAGGCCCTGCGACGCTCGCAAATAGCGAAGAACGCACGCGGCGACGAAAACGAGCGAAATCGGCGAAATCGACGTAGAGAGAGAAAAACCCTAGAGAGAGAGAGAGAAGAAGGGAAGAGAAGCTTTCCCAGAACTCTTGCATACTCCACTGAAGTCCCAGAGCCGTGCTGGGATCAAATAGGTAGGTATCCAATGTGAAATTACCAAAATACCCAAGCTGCCACGAATCTGCCAGCTTGTACCGGTACAAGGTGATGGCTGTACCGGTACAGCAAGCAGAAAAAGGCTGATTTTCGCCAGTTTGATGCAATCCTCACTTTTAACATTCCAAGCATCCTCGAACTTATCCAAAAACTTGTTCTAACCTTTTAGAACATGTAGGAGTGATCCACGCACCATTCCACATACTCGAACTCCGCAATTTGCGAAAGTCCAGTGTATTACACTAGTTGACTAGCATCGGAGTCAATCTGGATAACGAGGATAAGGCATTGATTTTATTATTTTCGTTACCAACAGCATATGAGCATCTGGTAACCATATTATTTTATGGCGAGGAGACCATAAGCGTGGAGGTGGTCACGGTGATACTTTTCTCCCATGAGGCGCAAAAGATGACTCAGGAGTCTGGCACGCAGAGCCGAAATACAGCTCTAGAGGTTAGAGCGAAGAAGAAGGCGACAATATCGGCAACCAAAGATTAACAAAAGAAGTCGCTATCTGAGGTGGAGTGTTTCTACTATCACAGAAAAATGCACATCATGTGCAACTGTCGAAAACTTTAGAATAATTTGAAGGAGTTGAAACGACAAAAGAAAAAACCTATCGTAAACCAGGACGAGGCGACATCAGTAATGGTGCAGGCAACAAAGTCGGAGATGATTGATTCTGATGTGCTATATGCAGTGATCGGGATTGCGAAAATTTCGAATGATGCATGGGTGCTGGATTCGGCGTGTTCCTTTCACGTCTACCCAGAGAAAGAGTCTTTTGCTACCTATAAGGCGATCAATGTTAGAAAGGCTTTGATCGGGAATGGGACAACGTGCAAAGTTTTAGGAGTTAGCACAGTGAAGATCCGAATGCACGTAGGGTCATGAGGATGTTGACAGGTGTGTGACACATTCCTGGTTTGAGGTGAAATTTGATCTCACACATTGGACTCAAGGGGTTGTGGTTTTTCGGCTTCAGGCAGAGCTATGAGGGTGCGAAAGCAAGATCGAGTCGTGTGCGAGGCAAACAAGCACGAAAACTTATATGTTCTGAACGGGAGCACAGTCAGAACATGGGCGAAGTCATTTTGGGTTCCAAAAGTTCGCGCAAGTGCAGTCACTCGAGATGGAGCAATGGATGTAACAACATCAAGCAGAGGAGACAAACTCAAGGTGGAGTTTGCATGGTGAGCTCGACGCAATAGTTAAAGATTACAAATCTAACCAAGATGGAGATCATTAGGATTTGGTTATATTTGTCGTAGAATCCTAGATAGATTAGGCTAAATATTTAAATCCATTAGAGATAAATTAATATGGAGTTAAATATTAATTAGAATAGAATCCTAATTATACTAGGAATGGAGTACGTTTTTTTGGAGCTTTATATATAGCTCTATGGTATGCATATTTGTAAGAGCATCCAAAGGAGTACGGCCAAGGCTGAAAACTTAGAGGTATTGAACCTTTGGTAGTCCGTACAAGAGAGAAAAAAATTGGCCAGATTGTATGCACCTTGTGCACGGATGCATATAAGAGAGAAAGAGAGTAGTCTTTTAGGTTTTAGATTCATAAAAGATGAGAGAATGGTAAGAGAGATTAAGAAAGAGGGCTCGCGTTGAAGCTACTCTGTTATAAAAGAAGAGTCAAGTGCGATCTTCTCTTATTTAGTGAATCTTATTTTACCTGTATTTTCAATTTGATTTTTTTCTCTCATTCTTTATTGTATCATATTTTGTTGAGGAGACGAATTTGTGGTAAAAATTTGATTTGATGTTTTCATTACGAAATCCAAATAATCTCCATTTTGATTTGATTTGTAAGTTTTAGTCATTGCGTCGAGCTCACCACGCAAGCTCCACCTTGAGCTTGTCTCCTCAGCTCGATGTCACAGCATCCACTGCTCTATCTCGAGCGACTGTATCTCTACAATCTTTTCGCTCTGACTGTGCTCTTGTTCAGGACGTACAAGCTCCCGTGCTTGTTCGCTTTGCACACCACCCGATTTCGCTTTCGGTCTCTCATACTAAAGCAGAAAAATCGCAACCCTTCAATCCCAATGCGCCTAATGAGATCAAATTATGCTTTAACATCAATTGCTTCTAATAATTGGTAACACTGTGCTCTAACGTCGATCTACTGCAAGGATCGGTAATCCTGTGCTCTTATGTTGATCTGTCCCCAAGATCAAAAAGCCTTAAGCTCAGATACCAAATTTTGGGAATTCGATACTCGCCCTGATATTAGATTTTGAGTATCTCTGATATTGTCTACTGTTGATTCAGTACTCGTTTTGGTACCGGTTGTTGAGATTCTGCAATTAAAGTGTCAAATCAAATTTTTACCATAAACTCGTCTTCTTAGCAAAAAATTGGTACAATCACAAAAGAGAAAAAACAATATTCAAACAAAAATACAAGTAAAACAAGATTCACTAACGAGAAGAAGAATTACACTTGATTCCTCTTCAACATAGACTAGCTTCAACCCAAACCTCTTTCTGAATCTCTCTCACTCCTCTCTTGTCTTCTATAAATTCAGAATACTTCTCTCTCATCCTATACACCCATGCACGATGTATACTAATGACTCACGGCCACGAAAGCTGCACAGGTCCTCTTTCACCCATACACTAGGTGCATTCAAAATTATGACCACTTTGGTTGTGCCATATGGATGTGGCTAACCTGTGCAACTACAAGAAAACAATAGCACCTATACTATATGTATAGCTTATATTAAAAGCTATCCAAATTCTAGTCCAATTAAATTTCTACTCTAATTAATATTTAAATTTAAATTAATTTATCTTCAATATTGTTAGGGGCCGAAATTTCCGACCTTTGACCTGGTCAAAGATCTTCCTCGGGAAGCGCGTCGGGGTTGAAACGGCTCCGAAAGATGACCCTCGAAGTGTGCGCCTTTCGATAGACCAAGCGATTCGGCTGATGAGGGATCGGATCAGCCGGGTTCAAACCTCTATAGTAGAATCGGTTCGGCTGGGATGAGCCGAATACTTGAAACAAGCCAAAAAGTGGGCAGAGAGAAGAGTCGAATGGCCAGAATAACTCGAGATCTGATCGGCAAGAAGAGCCGAAAATGACTTTCTATTGAATAGAAAATGAAAAAGTACAAGAACAGGGGAGTGATGCCCATGGGGCAGACAGACTCCAAGTGTGCTAAGTTACAAGAACTACTCCTAGGGAAAGCAGTAAATGCGAGAAAGAAAGATGCAGGAAAATAAAGGTGGTCTTTTGTGCGCAGGGGCGAAGACCTTTTTTCAAAATATCATTGACCTATTTATAGAATCGTCCCTGATTCGGTTATTACATGATCGGCCACTACCTCCTAAAATCTCGGACCACCTTCAGCTGATCAAACCGCTCGCAACTGCTTGCGTTGCTGTAACTTCCTATTGGCGCGACGGTTTTCTTCTTTACTTTTTCGGTGCTCCTGGTGCACTGTCAGATTAATACCTTTGAAAGCGATTTCCATCTACCATCTGTCTGCGCCTAATTGGCTCAACAATTGCCCCCTCGGCAGCTTTCGAAGCAACGCTTCGATAGCTGGCGTAATCTGAGACGCGATTACTCTTCGAATCCTTGGTGTTGGTTTCATCTCAGCCGTCCCTTTTTGCTGCCGAAATCCTGTAATTGTTTCGATAACAAGCGCAATCCGAGGCGTCATCCTCGGTCAAATCACATTCAAAAATCTCTGTACCAGTACCAGACGTAATTCGAGGCGTGACCCTCTGTACGGTTCGATCTTAGCCATTTATTTTCTTTCTTACGGTTCAATCTCAATTTTCGTTTTGTCTCATTTGCGGCATTAACTAGGTTATCTTAATTACCGCCGTCTACTCATCATTAAAGCCGACCTCGAAACTCGCTTCGATGCGACGGTTCGATACGACGGCCTTTCTTTTTCTCCAAGCTTTTATCTTTTTATCTCTTCTACTCCTCCTTTGTCTTCCAGGAAACTTTTCTTTCGCTTCCCTTTCCTTCATCTTCTCCGATTTTGTTTTCCACTTGACTTTTCCTCTTTTCCTTTTTCAACTAATGGCGTTGGTTCCGTCTCTTCCTTCTCATCCATCCCTGGATTATACCATACTTAAACCCTTCGTCGACTCAAACCCCTCTAGATTTATTTTGGGTCCTTCTCCCACAGAGGTGCCAGCCTCTATCAACTCACCCTTTTCTGGTGACGGCCTTTTCCTGAAAAAAGCTATTCATCTTCAGTCTCGGTACTCCTCTGCTTCAACAGGGAAGAGTCTTCGAACTTGGCCAAGTATTTCAGAGGCATATTTAACCTAGTTAGATTGAGTAGAAGCCGCCTTTGGTGATTTTTGGCGAGAGGTTGGGATATATGAAGCTATTCAATTGTCTCGGCATCCTCCTATTGCCGATAATCTTCTTCTAGCCACCGCTCTGTGTTTTTGGTCCCCCACTTCTAATGTTTTTCTTTTCAAAAGAGGACCTCTTACTCCTACTCTTTTTGACGTGGCCGCCATTACTGGTTTGCGCCCTCATGGCGTTTTTGTTTCTATGTCTTATAATCCTGACGACGTATCTGATTTTGAGGATCGTTTAGACCTCAATGACTTGGCTTACTCCAAGTTCATCCGCAAGTTCGCAGGTGAATCCCCTGCTCCCATAACTAAAAATGAACATACAACATTTCTCCTTTATTGGTTATGCCATAATCTTTTCTATACCCGTTCACAGAAAATTAATCGTGACTTTGTTCCAATCGCCGTCGGTTTGTCTAACGGCGATAGATTAGCTCTAGGATCTTACTTTCTTGCCTTTGTCTATAGAGAAATTTTTGATTCCATCAAAATATTACCTTCTGGAGATGGTATTGCCATTAGTTCTGGCTGCGGTGTTTTCTGGTTTCTTCAAATATTTTTATAATTTTATATTCCCACTTTGTGCCAATCAACTTTCAATCCGACTTCGGTTGCTCAATTCGATTCTTATGGGTTAACTCTCGGCTGTCCACAGCCGATGACTCTGGGTCAACCTCTGACTTTCTTACTTATTTTAAACTTTTTATGAGCCGAGTCCTGAATCGGCTATTTCTTGTGCTCCCTTTGCTGGTCGTCTTACCGGTCCTTCCTGATTCCTTGCCCGGTTTGAAGCTATATAAAACGAATTGGCCTCTGCTCGCGCTAGTGAATACTCAGAGGTCTGGTACTCTTATTTAGCCCCGAGAGATCTTCATGTGGGATTAAAATCGCGCTCAAAACTACTACCAAGCATTGAGGTTTATTCCCCCCAGTATGTGGCCCGTCAGTTTGGATTTGTTCAGCCGATTCCCGCTCTATCCAAATTTTTTACAATTAATACAGCCGATCATCGGCCCCCTACTAAAAGTATAGCCGAAGTTGATAAGATTTCGGCTATGGTAAATCGCCTTCGTCGCTTTTTTAAATTAGTGAGCTTCAGGCCGAACTACACAGGAGTTGCTCTTGTTGGTTATGCTACCATTTGGGATCAGTTCACTATTCGTACTCTCGATCTTTCTCTTCTTCGGGCGTTTCGTAGAACTATTCATCTACTTGCTTCAGTTGATCCTCCCGCCTCATTATCAAGAGAAGAAATAGAAGAGGCTTCTGACGTCAGGCCTTCTTCTTTTGTAATACATTCACTTTTACTTTAATTTTCTTTTCAATACTTATTTTCTTTTTTGCAGTCAATTCCTATTTCTTCATTGGTCTCAGCTTCAGAAAAAAGATCGATTGAGACTGTTCAATCTACTCCTACGCCGCCTTCAAGGCGGTTGAGACTGTTCAAAGCGGCGTAAGTCAGTTGCTAAAAGGTCCTATTCGACACATGCCGAAGATATTGCTTCGGCTGATGTATTAGAGAAAAAAGCTGAAGGAACGCCTTCGGCTCCTATTCCCAAAGAAACGCTTTCGGTTGATGTTTCCAAACAAGGCTCTATTCCTGATGAGCTCATTGAGATTGAGGTATGTATACTTGATTAGTTACTTTAACTCATATTATTTTCTCAACTTGTTTATCTTTCTTTCCATAAAACAGTCATCTCCTGAAAATAATTCAAGAGCTCGTTTTGCTTCTTCTTTGAAGGCGCAAATGGATAGACAGCTTCGCCGGGAAGCACGTCTTGAAAAGAAACGAGGTATAGAAAAGAAGAAAACATCCGTTGCATAGGCGAGCACAACGCCATTACCAGGTGAAATCATACCACCTCTTTCTGCCCCAAACCCAACTACAAGGGATGACATAGCAAGTGTACCTGTCACGCAAGGTCCTGGAGAAGTGCAAGGCTCTGGAGACACAAGCACCATACCTCCTCCTCCGACTCATGGGACTTCCCCTTCTGTTCCTGAAGATTCTCTAACTGCTACTCTTCATTCTTTACTGGTTTCAAGTCCCAGTTCCAATGAGGGGGATGATTCTTTGACCATTATGGTCTCATCAGACACTCAACATAAATTTGATGAATGTCTTAAAATATATAGCAATGGTCCCTCTTGTTTAGCTCAGAATCCGGAGCTACTTGATCGGCTGTACGCTCTCTTAATTGATTTGGCCGATCAAACAGATATTACTTCTAGTATTAAATATTTTGTAGAGACTCTGTCGTCTCAACTTTCTTTTTTTTTGGCTCGGCAACAATCTTTGGGTGCCGATCTTTTATCTTTAGATCAACATTTTCATCGAGTTGATCACTTTAAGAGGAATATCCCTGAAATAGCTGACCCTATTACTGAGGTTAATCATGAGGATCAGACTTTGGCAAATCAAGAATCGGCTTTACAACAGCGGATTTCAACCCTTAAAGATGAGTTAGCAGCAGCCAAAACCACTTTAGCCCAAACCTCTGAGCGCCGGCTTCAATTGCAGAGTCAATTAAAGGCTAAAAGAGTAGAAGGGATGAAGATTCAGGAAGAACTATCTCAGCTCTACAAGGTGCATCCCTTGATGAAGCGCCGAAGAAAAGCTGCCGAAGCTGCCCAAGCCAACCTTATAGCTGAATGGAACCAACTCAAAGATTTGTTAATTTGATTCGGCTTGTAATATTTTAACTTTAATCTTGATTTTTCTCCCACATAGATGGGTAATATCTCTTCAGATATTTTTCGTTAATTGATTTTTCATTTTCTGACCCATCTCTGTTCTGCAAATAATATGTATTTCCTTTTGTGATTCGACTGACTTGAAATGGCCCGTCCCAATTTGGAGACCATTTTCCATATGTTCGGTCTTTTTGACCGATTAGAAAAACCAGCCGAAATACTAAGTCACCGACGGCAAATGTCTTTAATCGAACTCTCTTATTGTATGCGCTACGCACTCGGTTTTGGTATGCTTGCATATTATCTAAAGCTATTAACCGAGTATCGCATACTTCCTCTGCTTTGTCCTTCATGAACTTACTTTATTCATCAGCTGACAAATCTTTTTGCTTTTCTGTCCTCAAAGAAGGGACTGTTATCTCGGCTGGAATTACGGCCTCATGACCATAAACTAACTGGAATGGTGTCATCCCTGTTGCTGTTTTCACTGAAGTTCGGCATGCTCATAATACTTCGGAAAGTTTTTCATTTCATTTTCTCGAATGCTTTCCGATATGTCATTTCATTAGGTTAATGACTATTTTATTTGCTGCTTCTACTTGTCATTCGCTTGTGCATAATAAGGAGACAAATGAAGCAACTTTATCTTTCGAGACTCGATGAATCGAACGAACTGTCCTCCTGTGAACATTGTCCCTTGATCGGTCGTAATTGTCTCGAAAATTCCAAAGCGATGAATTATATGATCTTCAACAAAATCAATAATCTCTTTTTGAGTAACCAACCGAGTGGGTTTTGCTTCTACCCATTTGGTGAAATAATCGACAGCCACTATTAAAAACTTGTGACCAGCCGAGGAGTTCGGCTAAATTTCTCCAATTAAATCCATAGCCCATCCTCGAAAAGGGCATGGTTTAATGACTGTATACATCTCAGAGGCCGGAACTCTCTAGATTGAGCCATGAAATTGACAATCCTGACAACTTTTGGCATATTCTATGCAATCTTGATATATTGTTGGCCAATAATATCCTAAGTGCCGAATTGTCCATCTTAACTTTTTTTCGGCTAAATGGGTTCCACATATTCCTTCATGTGTTTCTCCCATTATCAACAGAGCTTCTTCAGGTCCCAAGCACTTTAATAAAACCTCTTCGGCTGTTCTCTTATAAAGTTGACCATCTAATAAACAATAGCCGAGAGCTCTTCTTCGAATATTATAGCCGACCCTTGTATTAGGATCTTCTAGATATTTGATTAATAATTCTCTCCAATCTTCCTTGACTTCTATGGGAGCTATAATCGGTTCTCATATGTGAACCGAAGGTAGCAACCTCCTCTGTATTACTATTGATTCCAACTTCGGCTATCTATATCCTGAAACCAATTGAGCAAGTTCATTTGCCTTCTCATTTTTCTGTCTGCTTGAATGTTCGAATTCAATTTCTCCGAATTCATATAGTAATTCTAATGTCTTCCTTAAATAGTTTTGTAAATTCGGATTTCCGCATCGGTATTCTCCATTGACTTGCATGATTACTAACTATGAGTTACCGATGACTTTGATTGACTTTGCCTTCAATTCTTGTAAGATTTCAAGGCCAATGATCAATGCTTCGTACTCGGCCTGGTTGTTGGAACAGCCGAAATTTAGTTCAAATGCAAATTGACTAACATGACCTTCAGGGGATTGTATTACTATCCCTGCGCCTGCAGATTCGGTTGTTTTTGAACCATCAAAATACAGCATACAAGGTCGACAGCCGATGAAATTCTGTTTCGGCTCCTCAATCTCTACACATGGATGACAGCCAGAAAATCGGCTATAGTTTGGCCTTTGACGGCTTTGGCAGGAACGTAATTAAGGGAAAACTCGGATAATGCCAATATCCATTTTCCGATCCGTCCCCGTAACACTGGTTTAGACAACATGTATTTTATCATATCGGTTTTACATATTACCGATACTTCGGTTGGTAAAATATAATATCTCAATTTTGTGCACGAATAGTATAAAGCCAAACATAACTTTTCAATAGCCGAATATCGTCTCTCGGTATCTAAAATATGTCGGCTCAAATAATAAATGGATTGTTCTATCTTTTCTTCATTTTCCTGGGCTAGCAAACATCCCAAATTCTCCTCTGCAGCCGATATGTACAACTTCATCAGCTGATTTGGCTTTGGAGGCACCAATACCGGAGGATTCGATAAATATCTTTTTATATTTTCAAACGTCTCTTGCTGTTTCTCCGTCCAAATGAAGTCTTCTTTGTCTTTAAGCCGAAGTAATGGAGTAAAAACTCCAATTTTTCCGGCCAAGTTGGATATGAACCGCCGAAGATAATTAATCTTCCCTATCAAACTCTGTAATTCTTTTTTGCTTTTTGGCGACGGTAAATCTAATATTGCTTTCGCCTTATTCTTATCAATTTCGATCCCTTTTTTATGCACTAGAAATCCTAAAAAATTTTCTGCTGAGACTCCAAAAGCACATTTTAAAGGGTTCATTTTCAAATTATATTTTCTCATTCTTTCAAAGATGAGTTTTAAATCGATCCAATCCTCGGCTTGTGACTTGGATTTTACGACTATATCATCAATATATATTTCCAATATCTTGCCGATTAAATCATGAAAAATAAAATTCATTGCTCTCTGGTAGGTAGCATCGGCATTCTTTAAGCCGAACGGCATAACAACCCATTCAAAGGTTCCAATTGAACTAGGGCATCTAAAAGCCGTTTTAGCCACGTCTCCCTCAGCAATATAAATTTGATTATAACCAGCATGTCCGTCCATAAAGGACAGAATTTCATTACCGACAGCCGAATCTACTAACATATTGGCTATTGGCATTGGATATTCGTCTTTAGGTGTGGCTAAATTTAAGTTCCTGAAATCAATACAAATTCTAAGTTTATCATTCTTCTTTCGTACTGGAACTATGTTAGACACCCAATCAACATACCGGGCAGCTCTAATAAATCCGGCCTTCAAAAGATTTTCTATTTCATTCTTAATTTGGAGTACAATACTCGGCTCAAACCTACGAGCCGGCTGTTTAAAAGGCTTAAACCCTTTTTTAATGGGTAGCCTATGCTCTACGATTTCTCGACTTAACCCAGGTATTTCTTCATAGCTCCAGGCGAAGCAGTCCTTGTACTCCTTCAATAGTTCTTTCAGCTCTTCCTGCTGTCGAGCCGAAAGCTTTGCGCTTATATACGTCGGTCTCTTATTTTCGTCGGATCCCAAATTTACTTCGATCAGCGAGTCTTGGGTCTCCAACTTCTTTTCTCCGACTTTGATAGGCGACTTTTCTAGATCCAATTCTTTGGTTGCCTATTCAATTCGCACGACTCGTCGGTATCAGTGACCGACTCCATTTGATTTTTTTTTTCGGCCCTGTAAGCCGAATCTATTATGACTTCTTCGGCTCTATTAGCCGAGTCATCGGCTGTGGTAGCCGAATCTTCCTTATAGCCGATCTTGTTGATCGGCTTATCTTGTCGAGGCTCTTGACAAGTCTCTATTCTCGATTCTTTGGACTCCATTTTAACCACTTTGGCGGCTCATCGGTTGCCACCAAAGCCCCTTCTTCTCTAGTCAAAATCAACTGGACTCCTTCTTCCGTAACTCTTACAAAGGAGATTTGATCTGGATCCGTATCAGTTGAATTGATATGGCCGATTTCTTCATTGTTGATGTCCACTATTTGGGGCCGTCCTTCGGCCCGGATTTCTTCAACTTTTTCTCCTATCTACTGGAATAATTTTTCGTGGAGTGTAGAAGGCACGCACTCGTTTGCATGAATCCAATCACGCCCGAGTAGTAGGTTATATTGACTACCTGCATCAACCACAAAGAATGCAGTTCGTAAAGTTTTAGAACCTACCGTGATTTCGGTCGTAAGCACTCCTCGAGCTTGCTGACCGCTTCCAGTAAAGTCGGTCATGATCGTGTCCGTGGGTTTCAACTCGTCTTCATCTTTTCCCAACTTTTTGAAGAATGCAGTGGGCATGACATTGACCATCGCTCCGCCATCCACCATCACTCGGCCTACTGGCCGACCTTCAATTAAGGCCTTTATAAAGAGAGGCCTTATGAATCTCGTCTGCATAGCCGATGGTTTCTCAAAAACCACTGCATCGGCCGGTTGAACATCTTCCAATTGCAAATGGGCTACTTTAAGCCCATCTTCTTCCTCTTCTTTAAATTCTTCATACTCGATAAACTCTGCCTTAAAAGATTGAGGCAGAGCATATACCATGTTCACCTCAGCCGGTGACTCTTCGGCTGATTTTCCTTTAATTCTTTATTTTTTTTCTTCTGATTCCTTGGCCGTCTCGGCTGAAGAATCACTCTCCATCCGGACTTCCCTTTCTTTAGGAGGCCATCTTTCTCTCTTGATCATCGTCTCGAGGGAAGCTATTTTGTCTTCTAACTCCCTCCTGCTCATTTTTTCTTCTGACTCAGCCTCGGTTGGCCGTTCTATTCTTGACTTCATTCGAGGGGCAGGCGATGAGCCGCCTGTCTCATGGTCATTTCTCATTGGGCGAAAAGGATGTGATTATTCATCAGGGCGCCTCCAAACATTGAGCCTTATCCCTTTCGCTTCCTCGTAGTGTTGTCTTGCCTCGGCTTGCATCCTCTGCTGCCGACGCTTTTGAGTTTTCGTTAACATCGGCCCCTGCCACCTGGCCGATGGTTTTACCTCAACTTCGTGCCATTCATCCACTAGCACGTTCGCCGGTACCTTTACTGTCCTCAGATGATTTTTCAAAATTTCTCTTCTCTCCCAAGGTTTCGGCCAAGGCTGAATGCCTAACTCGTTGACTAATCTTCGACTGAGGAATTCTATGTCTCCCTCGGTCATTCCCTCGAATTCCGGTTCTAGTCTCGGCCTCGTTTGATGCTGCCAATGTGGCTGATATCCAGGAATCCTTGGCTTGGTGACGAAAGGTCTACCCTGGTAGTCCCATCGGCCTTGACGCTCGTCACGCCTATTGTTGTAGTAATCATGCAGAATCTTCTGCATCAACATATCTTGTTTGCGTTGAACCGATTTCACTTCCGGTTCAGTGTCATTGGAGGCCGTATCCGAGCCTTCTTCTTCTTGGTCTTTACCATCAGGAATGTCATCCCATTCCTCAGGGAACGTTATCAACTCATTCCATTCGTTGCCCCTTTTCTTAACATTCACAATGGCTTCCCAGTCTTTTTTTGTCATTTCGGCCTTGCAACTTATGCAGAGCCGAAGATGCTTTTTGGCATGGGCCACGTTGTCTGCGATCTTCTTGTCCAAAATCTCTTTTCCTTTAACATTCACCATGTTAACCTGAAATGGAAATGAACTTCTGTTAATTATTTTATTTTTATTTTCCTGGTCGGCTAATATGAGCCGACCCTCATCTATTTCTTCTTGGATTTGCCTTTTCGTAGTTGCTTTTCCTTTTCCTTTCATGTTCACGGCGTTGACCTGTGATGGAAAATGATTCTTATCAATTTTCATATCCTTATTTTCTTGGTCAGTAAAGATAAGCCGACTCTCATTTATCTCTTTTTGAATTTGCCTTTTGAAGGCAGTACATTCACTAGTTTTATGGCTCCATGAATGGTGCCATTTGCAATATCTTCTGCGTTTTAGTTCTTCTACAGGAGGTATAGTTTGACCCTCCTGCAGTTTAATTCGTCCGTCCCTTAGCAACTGATCAAAAATCAAATCGATTTTTGCTATATCAAATGAATAACTAAGAGCAGACACATGTGCTTTCGCCTCTCTTAACTTGGCAGGCCTTAACAAAGCACATTTGTATGGTTGGTTGTTTTTTACCATTTCGGCAGCACAAATTTCGACTTCATCAGTCGAATCCTCATTTTTCTCAGACGAATTTGGCTCTTTATGAGCCGAAAACTCTTCAAGGAAAGAGATATTTTTCTCCTTTCCTTTATTCCAATCTTTGTTTCGGCTCTATCTGGGCCGATCTTCATTATTACCCTTTCGAAATTGCTCGTATTGAGCAACCCGAACTCCCAAATCAAAGAGATTTGGAAAGAATTTATTCTCAAAATGATCTTTAATTTTGAAATGCATGTCGTTGAATGCCATTTTGGCAAACTCTGATTCCGGCATTCTTACAAAACAACGGCTTTGAGCAGTCTTGAATCGGTTTAAATATTCATCAACCGATTCTCCTGTTCTTTGTCTGAATTGAGCCAAATCCGCTACTGATATTTCTGGCTCAGTTCTATAAAACTGTTCATGACATTTACCTTATAACTCATCCCAATCTCGGACAGAGTTAGCAAGTAAACTCGTGTACCAGGTAAAAGCCGTTTTAGTCAATGAGGTATTAAATAATCTCAAGTTTAAAAATGGATCTACCGCGGCCTCACGGCACTGAGCTGTAAACCGCGCGACGTGCTCGACCGTATTCTCGGTCTCGTCGCGGAAAAACTTATCAAACTTCGGCATCTTCCAATTTGCCGGATATGGGTGTTCTATATTTATATTTGCAGGATATGGTGACCTGAATACGGGCCGCATTGCCGGCCTTGCGCCTACTCCGAAGGTATTCCGGACGGTTTCTTCTATTTGCGCGTAAATTTCATTATTAATCCCCTGTAAAGGGGGTTGCGCTAGTGCTGGGTTCGGTGGGAGTGGAACTCCAATGTTTTGCACTACGGGATTAACCCCTTGTACATTTGGAGCTTGCCTCCTAACCCCTGCATTCTGAGGCTGGTATACTGCTACTGGAGGGGCTGGAGGTAACCCCCAAGCTATTTCTGGCTGTTGACCGGCATTACCGACAGCCGGTCTATAAGCCGCTTGATATGGTGCCCCCTGGTATTGGGGCTGACCACTTATTGGTGTTACTGGATTTTGTAACACCGGTGTCATCACAGGCGCTTGTAGGCCTGCTATCGGCTGTTCATTCCGTGCTAACAATTGCCCTATTCGGGCTATGTTCTCGTTAGAGGCCGTGATTGCGGCCAAGACGGCATCCAGCCGTGCAGTACTTGCATGACTATTTTGGTCCAAAGTTTGTAGGACCCGAGTCATTTGACCGAGCGCCTGGGTCAAACTAGGCTCCTGTTGGCCAGATTGACCACTGGTTTCACCCTCAGCGGGTAGGACTGCTTGGCGCTCTATCACATTCTCTGAATTACTGGGCTGTTCACTCCTAGAATTTCTAGGAATAGCCCTATTACGAAGATTCATGGCGTTATCATCAGCCATACTTTATATAAAATGCAAATTTACCTCAAAAGATGAGTCCCACTGGGCGTGCCAAAAATTGTTAGGGGCCGAAATTCCCGACCTTTGACTTGGTCAAAGATTTTCCTCGGGAAGCGCGTCGGGATTGAAACGACTCCGAAAGATGACCCTCGAAGTGTGCGCCTTTCGATAGACCAAGCGATTCGGCTGATGAGGGATCGGATAAGCCGGGTTCAAAAATCTCTATAGTAGAATCGGTTCGGCTGGGATGAGCCGAATTCTTGAAACAAGCGAAAAAGTGGGCAGAGAAAAGAGCCGAATGGCCAGAACAACTCAAGATCTGATCGGCAAGAAGAGCCGAAAATGACTTTCTATTGAATAGAAAATGGAAAAGTACAAGAAAAGGGGAGTGATGCCCGTGGGACAGACAGATTCCAAGTGTGCTAAGTTACAAGAATTACTCCTAGGGAAAGCAGTAAATGCGAGAAAGAAAGATGCAGGAAAATAAAGGTGGTCTTTTGTGCACAGGGGCGAAGACCTTTTTTCAAAATATCATTGACCTATTTATAGAATCGCCCCTGATTCGGTTATTACATGATCGGCCACTACCTCCTAAAATCTCGGACCACCTTCAACCGATCGAACCGCTCGCAACTGCTTGCGGTTGCTGTAACTTCCTATTGGCGCGACGGTTTTCTTCTTTACTTTTTCGGTGCTCCTGGTGCACGGTCAGATTAATGCCTTTGAAAGCGATTCCCGTCTACCACCTTTCTGCGCCTAATTGGCTCAACAAATATATTTAAATATTTAATATAATCTAATTAGAATTCAACTACAAATCTAATCAAATCCTAATAGTTTCATATTGCGGTTTGATTATCAGTGGTGATCTGTGGTTATTCGAATGTACTAATGGGTGTAAATGACAAAATTTGTGGGACTTGCCTCCAGTTGATTTTCTTTTGTCTCAGAATAGCCTCCAATGGATTATGGAATCATTAAATTTAGCAGGGCAAGCGCACTATTATCTTTTGTAAGGTTTTATAGTTATCAACTTATACATAACATATGATCTGCTGTTATTAACAATAAATACATGCATGTACTGACAACTAACAGGTAAAGATTAATACATAAGACTAAATCTCCTAGATCTGCTTTCCCATTTCATGATGGAAACAATGATATTGTTTTTCAGAACTATGTCATAGGATTGGACCAGTTAATCAAGTAATCAGATTTATAAATCGGACGACGGTTGATGGGATTATTTTAAGCTTGGAACCGAAAATTTTGAAAATAAAGAAATGCATCAGCAAGAAAATCTTGCCTATAGATACATAGAAATTTAGGAACATTTGATTGGGAATTTATATTTTACACAGAGATTGAAGAGCATTGGATTGGGAATTTATTTTTGAGCAAAACAAGAATTGTGATGCTGATGCTGATTTCACTATTACACAGTAAGTAGAAACTTCTTTTTTGTTATGATATTTGCATGTAGGTCGACAACAAAATAATTAAATTATTGTTTTTTTGGAATAGAGTCTTAAAACAAAGTCATTAGACTGGCTTAAGATCTTATTTGTTGTTAAATTTCTCTTGTCAGCGTTGTTCTTCTAAAAAGTTTAGATTTCAGAATCATACAATAGTTTAGGTTTCATAACTATTTTTGTTTCTTTAAGCGGCTAAAAATTGTATTTAGAAAACAAAAATAATAGTTTATTCAACATTTCACATGCATTTCTTGAATATTGAGGATCAAATGTTAGGAATATATGCTGCTATTTTCAGAAAATTTGTTCAGTTTAATTATGCAATGACAATAACGGCCTTTGAATATTTCTTAGCACCAACGAAGACACACAAATAAAGTGAGTCCAACTTTTACATAAGCTCTTTCTGTGCCCTAGCAACTTATTAATGTCGGATACAATCAGGCATTGCCGATAGAATGGCTGAAGACTAGGAAGGGATTAAGACAGGGAGACCCCTTATCTCCCTACCTTTTCATCCTAGTGGCAGATTGCCTAGCGAGGCTGATTGAAACAGCCAAGCACAGCAACCTGATATATGAAATTGGCCCTACTGTCGACTGCCAAACGGTGCCTCTTCAATACGCTGACGACACAATTTTTTTCACCAAGCCTAAAAAGTTTATCATGCGCAATCTCCTATTTATCTGGAAACTCTTCGAATGGGCCTCAGGCCTCAAAATTAACAAGGATAAAGCAGAATTATTCTACCTCGAACCCAACCCCAGCACTGCCGATAGAATGGCCGAGATCATTGGATGTAAAGCTGGAAACCTCCCGTTCCGATACCTGGGCCTGCCACTACACAATAAACATCTACGGAGGGAGGATTGGGCCTTAGTTATTGACCGAATCGAATCGAGAATAGACGACTGGAAAGCCAAACTACTCTCCCAAGGGGGATGGTTGACCCTGGTGAATTCGGTACTCACCAATTTACTGCTCTTCTTCCTGTCCATCTTCAAAGCGCCACTTTGGGTCCTGCACCGAATCGAAGCTTTGAGAAGAGCCTTCTTTTGGAAAGGGACCTCCCAAATCTCTGGAGGAGCATGCCTTGTCAACTGGAAAACAGTTTGCACTTCTAAGGTACAGGGGGGGCTGGGGATATTAGACTTAGACGCAATGAATACGGCGCTCCTTGCAAAATGGTGGCGGCGCTTTTTTAACGATCACAATCAGCCCTGGTGCAAGCTCGTCCGAGCCCTCTATTACACCAAACGAAGGCCACTGCATGAGGGCGGAACGTTCGTACCGCACTTGCAATGGTGGAAAAGTGTGCTTCACTGTCGAGAAATATTTAAATGCGGTGTTTCTTTTAAGTTGGGTGACGGGAATTATATCAGTTTTTGGTTCGACATATGGATTGGGGAGAGCCCCCTGCGAACCTTGTTCCCTGATATCTTCAAAGACGTCCGAAACAAGGAAGCCAAAGTTGCTAAATGCTGGAACACCAATGGATGGAGATGGCGCCATTTCTGCAGAGAATTTACGGCCTCACAATCTACGGCTAACCTTAGACTTTTCTCGCAGATGAAAGATCTGCTTCTCGGTTATTCGCCAACCAGCGGCCCGGACTGGCCCAAATGGTGGTGGACCTCCGACCAGTATTCGTAGTCAAATCCCTTTACAACTTCCTGTCTGATGGAGGACAACGAGACCTGACATGCCATCACCTTTGGAGACTCAAAATCCCCATCAAAATTAAAACTTTTTTCTGGCTGCTACTCCGCAAGAGACACCCCACGGCCGACAGGCTGCTGGCAAGAGGAATGTCGGTGGTACAACATTGTGTTTTCTGTGCCTCTTCGACGGAAACCTACGACCATCTCTTTTGGGACTGTGTGTTCATCCGATACCTACTTCTCTCTGTGGTGAAACTCCCGAATTCATATGTGGCGGACCCAAGCGACGTCCGACAACTTTGGACCTCCATTACCAATACGCACGACGTCGCAAAGAGATCGGTTGGCCTATCTTCCTTTGCGGCAATTTGGTGGGTTGCCTGGACCGAAAGAAACAACATTATCTTCAACGCGAAGGCTACCAACGCCATACGGGCACTCGACCGCGCCAATCTTCTTGTCCAAACCTGGATAGATCATCTCTGACTCCCCCCTCCTTTTACCTTCACCCCTTGGCTTTATTGCTTTTCCTTTTTGTTTCTTTCTTATTATTTTCGATCGGCTACTTTTGGGTTCTATTTTTTTCCTGTTTCCTTCTCCGGAGGCTGCTGCTTTCATCATGTTAGCCTAATTCATTCCGCTTAATGAATGAAGCAGGTAGCCTAGCGCTATCTTTTCTCAAAAAAAAAAAAAAATGTCGGATACAACAACTTTTTCATTTTAGTTTGTAAATTCACTTATCCACATTAACATCCTCATGTTGGTCATTTTGTTTTTTTTTTTAGAGATAGGTAGCATGCTATCCACTTTGTTTATTTTATTTAGAAATAAACTTAACTAGAAATGTGAATCAACTAGTATTCGAACTTGGGACCTCGGGTACCAATCATAGTTAGTTAATTCGGATTCGGCCAAAATTCGGTACGGATATAATGCGTATAAAATTTGTTTTCTAATTTTTAAATTCGTTGAAAAATTTGGCTTAAAAAACAGATTTGGTATAAAATATAAAATATAAGATATAAAATATAAAATAATTTATATTTAAAAATAAAATTATAAGTTTTTTATTCATATTTTCAATAATTCGGCAATAATTCGCGAATTATTCGGCTGGCCCAAAAATTCACGAATAATTCTCTTTCTTTCGGAAAAATTCGTAAACGGACCGTTTAATTCAGATTTTCAATAAATCGTGAATAATTCACAAATAATTCGCGAATTTACTAACTAGGGTACCAACCACCAAGCCTTTTGTGACTTGCTCTAGGGACGGTCGGTATGTTGGTCAAATTGTTACAACATTCTGATCCATAGGCGTAATTAATCAACAGTCAAAGATTATTTGTTCTTAAAAATTATTTTTTATTAACTCTGATACAATTTTGACAGCCCTAAATTTCACACAAAAACAAAAAAAAAAGATAACTTTATTGAAAGAGACAATTCTGGTAGCAAACAAGAAATTGCACTTTATGAATACACGTCCAAATGTAGTTATCACAACACGCTAATGCTATTTTATTTTGAAACTTAAACATAGGAAATAATTCCCTATGTGTAGTCCACACTCATACTATATATTATGCACTTAATAATCCCAAACTCAGCACTTGTTTGCCGCAAGCCCGTCCTTCAACTTCTGAATTGTATCAACATCCGTTTTGAAAGACTTGGCAAGGATTCCATCGTCAATATTACTTGTAAAAACACTTCCAGGAACTGAAACAAGCCCCGCACTCGCACTTCCGAAAGCAGAATATGCGACAGCCGGCTTCGGCCCAGTGCAGTACTGAAAGTGAACAAGCCCTTTCGGGAACACAAACATATCACCTGGTTGCATTTTCTGAGTGTACAGCTTATCTGTAGTATCAACGAATCCGACTTCAAGATAACCCTCAACAAGGAATAAGAGCTCCGCAGACCGTGGGTGAGTGTGCAGTGGGTTCACACTCCCAGGCGGGTACATTAAGACAGCAAAAGAGACACTCTGGCCATTTAGGGCAGGGAATTCTGCCATTGTCACCTTGGAGACAGTGAAGTTTGTCGGTGGGGGCAACGTGAGTAAGGGACGAAGTCCAGTGAAGGTGAAGAAGGTGCCGCTCACGAGTTGTTAAAGTTTGGCGGGATAATGAAGTCTGAGATGATGTCGGGATCCCCTGCTAGGACAAGAACATGAGAAGCTGACAGTGAGAGAAGTATAACGAGCAAGGCATGAGAGAAATTGTTAAATCCCATCTTCTATAACTATAAAGTGTTTCTAGAACGATTAGGTTGTTGGTGATTGATTTTTTGCCTGTTCTAAGCATTGCAATAATGTTGTGTATTTATAGGTAATTTTTGGCTCGCAATCCTGTTTGTTGTCTCACTATGTTATTGATATGGCTGTCAGATGGAGGAAATAACAATAGCAGTTTGCTCGTTCTTTAGATTCATGTAGAGTGATAACTAACCCAAAATGGCAACAACTAGGAGGCTTGGCAAACAAGAACAAGAGAATCAGATACTTTGGCATCTTCGGAATTTCCAAAGCCAAATATAGTCCATGAAGTGTGACCCAGATTTCAATATTAGCAATATAGTCCATGAAGTATTACCCAGATTTTAATTTTGTCATAAAATTTCACCTTCAAAAAAGCAAAGTTTGGTGATGTGCTAACGTGGAACCTTTTTCAGATGATTGACTAATAGGACTTGAATGTTGAGCATACTTCAGGGACCGATTTGTTACAACTGAAACTATGAGGATACACTTGAATCTAAGGACAAACTTAAGCGATTAAAACTGTAACTAACCCCAAAAATGTCATCTGGATTCATATGGCAACACAGATAGGAGAGGACTGCAAAAGACCTTAGCAAATCCCATTTGTCACCAATAGTCTCGACAAGAGCAAGAACCATCTTTAAAGTGATGAAACCTATTTGCATCTCGGACAACAATCTCCCTATGCATGATTGCCGAAACCATCTTAGTAAATGTGTGGCAATCACCGCAAACTCGAAGATTCTTAGTTATTCGTATCGTACTCCCCTCTGTTGTAGCAATCAAACCGAATGCGATCGCCAGCTTCTCACTGTGAGAGTATAAGAACTCTGCTTTAAGTTCCTCATCCACATCATGAAGCACAAAATTCGTATCAGGAAGGTATCCAGCCAATTCTAACTTCTCTCTAAGAGTCTTTAACATTTCGTATATCTCCTTCGATTGTGGGTGGGTTTTATCACCAACTTTGAATTTATAATTTTTATTATTGATCTCAATCACCGTCCATCCTGGAATTTTCTTCAATGTTCTATCATTCATCTGCTCCCTCACATTGGCGACATCTACCCATCTGCCTGCATTGGCATATATATTTGAAAGCAAAACATAATACCCCGGATTTCTCGGGCCAAGCTGAAGAAGGTTTTGGGCAGCTTTTTCTGCTAATTCTATATTCCCATGGATCCTACAAGCACCCAGTAATGCACCCCAAATTCCTTCGTCTTTCTCGACTTCCATTTGGTGGGTCAATTCCAATGCCTCATCAAGTTTACCAGCTCGGCCAAGAAGATCGAGCATGCAAGTGTAGTGTTTGACATCAGGTTGGATCAAATAATCCCTCTTCATCATATGAAAATATTTCCGGCCCTCATCGACTAACCCTGCATGACTGCAAGCTGATAATAAGGATACAAAGGTAATTTCGTTAGGCTGAACCCTAGATTGCAACATCTTAGTGAACAGCTCAAGAGCCTCCTTGCCACGGCCGTGAATTCCATATGCTGATATCATTGAGCTCCATGTGATGACATTTCTCTCACGCATTTCATCGAATATTTCACGGGCATCATCGACACTTCCGCACTTCGCATACATATCAATCATCGCTGTACCCAAGAACACATTCAATGAAAATTTCATTCTTGATATATAATCACGGATTAACCTCGCCTTATGCATAGCGCCCAGCTTCGCACATGCGAACACAGCCGCGACCATGGTGACCTTATCGGGTACAATTCCTTCCTCCTCCATCTTATCAAACAAGATCAACGACTCTTCGGGATTCCCACACTCCGCATACCCAGCAATCATGACCGTCCAAGCCACCATGTCCCTCAGCGGCATTCTATCAAACACCTTCCGAGCATCTTCAATGCACCCACACTTCGCATACATGTCGACTACCGCCGCAGATACGAACACATCGGAATGAAGCCCGGACTTGTAAACAAGATGGTGGATTTCCATGCCCCACCGAATCGAATTCAAATCCCGACATGCCCGCAAAGCAAAGGGCAGAGTGAAGTTGTCGATCCGAGAGCCGGATCGGAGAAACTCCTTGAAAATCCCCAAACAGCTACCGAGATCTCCGATCTTCGCAAACCCACCGATCATCACGCTCCACGACACATTGTCTCGCTCGGCCATGCGGGAGAAGAGCGCGTGGGCGTCGGATACAGCTTTGTGCTGGGCATATATGTAAACCAATTTGTTCGCGACGCCGAGGTTTTCGATCATGGCGGCGGAGACCGCCAAGGCGTGGACTTGTTCGACATGTGCGACGGTGCGACATTGCACGAGGGCGGAGACGAAGGATCGCGGATCGAGAGAGATGGGGAAGAAGCGGGTTTCTAGGGTTTGGGGTGGGGGAGGTGGAATTGTAGATGAAGGAGCTGATGAGTAGTAGGAGAAACGGAGGGCCTTTCGAGGTTTGAGGAAGCGGAGGGAGAGTGCCGAGAAATTGCATTTATTTTCAAACATGAGAATAGAATATAAGTCGTCGGGAGTTGAGAAAAAGCCTTACGTTATATTTATAGGTTAAAAATTACATCAAAATCACACGAAATTTCGCTCATTTTAAAGATAGCCAACTAAACTTCAAAAAGTTAATTTAATGTATGCTGCTTAGACTTTCCATCTTTGGCAATTAATTAATCATCTTGAGTCATATTTCATCATTTCAAGCCACTAACGGTAGCCAAATCTTTAGGCCATATTTAAAAGTCAGAATTTCAGTAAAAAAATATTCAAGCATGATAGTAAAAAAAAATATTTAATTATATATATATATATATATATATATATATATATATATATATATATATATATTGATAGGTTTTGATATTTATGATTTAGTAGAATAATATATTTTAACTATATAATTTGTTTATTCTAGAAAATGATCAATTTGAAGGTCGGATACAATTTTCAATTCTAAATATTTGATCACTTTCAATATCTAATAATATATAAATTTGTCAAATAAATCATGAAAATATATCAAATAAGAGATAATAGGGCTAAAATTCTTAATCTAATTATAGTATTTTGGGTGATGAATAGGTTCAAAAGGTTAAGAAAGTTTAAGAGTACTAGGATGGAAGCTAGATAGTTGGTATTTTTTTATTATGGCCTAAAGCTAGATGGTTGGTAAAATATCTAAATGGAATACCATAATTGGCTTTTAAGTTACTTTTGTTTAAAATAAAATGAATTATCTCATAGATTAATTTATCTATTATATACCAAATCATGAAGGTCAAAACCTTTGGAAGAAAAAAATTAAACTACCAATTATTTTACTGAATAATAATAATTTATTGCAGGATTAATTTCATACCCAGCCTTCCTGCAATCTTGAATTACATTGATTTTCATACCCAGCCTTCCTGCAATCTTGAATTACATTGATACCCATTTAAAAGCATCAATATCGAAAAAAGCCTGTTGGAGCCGAAAATCTCCGATCCTTGACCAGGTCAAAGGTCCTCCTCAAGGAGCGTGTCGGGATGGAAGCGGCTCTTGATACTGACTCTTGAAGTTTGCACCCTTCAATCGATCAAGCGATTCGGCTGATGAGGGATCCGATCAGCCGGGTTCGAAACTCTACACTAAATTCGGTTCGGCTAGATGAGCCGAATGTACGGGCAAAGCAAGAACTGAAGTCGGCCGAGGAACCAAATGACTATAGAACAAAGGAATGGATCGGCTTGAAAAGCCGAATGCCTTTATATTCACTAATAAGAAGTGCAGGGTTCAAGTGTGCCGGATGACATGCAGACTCGGTTGATCTACTTAAAACTACTCCTAGGAAGAATAGTAAATGTGGGAAAGAGAAATTACAAGTAGACTACTCCTAAAAAATACAAAAAATTGCGAGGAATTAAGGGTGGTCTTTTGTTCACAGGGGAAAGACCTCTTTTTAGGGCGTTATTGATCTATTTATAGATCGCCCGTTGATCAGTTATTGCTTTTACACGATCGGCTACTATCTCCTAATATTTTGGATCACCTCCAGCCGATCGAAACCGCTTGCAACTGCTTGCGGTTACTGTAACTTCTCTCAAGTCGTGCAGTTTAATATTTTTCCGGCGCTCCTAGTGTACTACAAATCAATACAACTAAATGGAGTACCGGTGTACTATATGTTCGCACCTTATTGGCTCAACAATTGCCCCCTCGGCAGCTTTCGAAGTAACGCTTCGGTAGCTGGTGTAATTCGAGGCGCGATCACTCCTCAATCTCTCGGTACGGTTTCGCCTCAACTGTCCACTTTTTCTACTACCGAAAATCCTGCCATCGCTTCAATAACAAGCACGATCCGAGGCGTGGTTCTCGATCCAATCAAATTCAAATTCTCTGTACGAGTGACTGACGTAATCCGAGGCGTGATCCTCTGTACGGTTCAATCTTGGCCTTCCATTTCTTTTCTACCGCTCCGATCTCGCCCTCTATTTTTGTCACTTCTGCGGCATTAATTAGGTCATCTTAATTACCGCCGTCTATTCATCATTATAGCCGACCTCGAAACTTGCTTCGATGCGACGATTCGACGGCCTTTTCTTCTTCACCAAGCTTCGCATTCCTTTTGTCATTTCTGTTCCTTTTTGTTTCTTCCTTGTTTTCTCCGACGAAACCCCTCCTTCGCTTATCTTTACTTCTTCTCCGTCTTCTCCGATTTCTTTTAATCTCCATCTTTGTTCCCGGCTTCTTTTCTCTTCGAGTAATGGCGTCGCTTCCGCCTTTATCTACTCGTCCTTCACTGGACTATACCTTGCTCAAATAGTATCTTGAGACAGACCCTACTAGATTAATCCTGAGTCCCTCCTTTACTGAAGACCCGCCTGCTGATGACTTCCCTTATTCTAGCGACGGTCTTCTATTAGTGACCAAATCCATACATCTCCATTCCTGGTACCCTTCGGCTTCAACAGGAAAAAGTCTTCGAACTTGGCCTAGTGTTTTGGACGCTTACTTGGCTTGGTTAGACCGGGTGGAAGCTGCTTATGGTGATTTCTTGCGAGAAGTTGGGATTTATGAAACCATTCGGCTATCTCGGAAACCTCCTGTAGCCGACAATCTTCTTTTGGCTTCTGCTCTCTTTTTCGAGTCCCCTGTTTCTAATGTTTTTCTTTTTAAAGAAGGACCTCTTACTCTGACTCTCTTGGACGTAGCTGCCATTCTTGGTCTAAGGCCACATGGTGTTACCCTCTCTATGGCCTACAATTCTAATGGCGTATCCAACTTTGAGACTCACCTTGACCTCTCTGACCTTGCTTATTCCAAGTTTCTTCGTAAATTCGCAGGGGAATCCCCTGCTCCTGTTACCAGGAAGGAACACACAGCGTTCCTTTTATACTGGTTATGTCATAATCTCTTCTATACTTGTTTGCAGAAGATTAATCGGGACTTCGTCCCAATCGCCGTTGGTTTGACTAACGGCGACAAGCTAGCTCTCGGGCCTTATTTTCTTGCCTTTGTTTATAGAAATTTTTTTGATTCTATCAAACTACTACCCTCTGGAAACAGTGTAACAATCAGTTCAGGTTGTGGTGCTTTCTGATTTTTGCAGATATTTTTACAGATTTACTTCCCTAACTTGTGCCGAACTCCTTTAGATAAGGATTCGGCTGCTCATTTTGATTCTTACGGGCTGGCTCTTGGCTGTCCTCCGCCGCTAACATTAGGCCGCCCTTCTGATTTTCTTTTTTATTTTAAAATGTTTTATGAATCTCGTCATCACTTCTCTATCCATTGGTTTCCATTTGCTGACCGTGTCACCGACCCGTCTTGGTTCCTAGCAAGATACGAAGCTCTTCAAGGCGAACTTGCTTCTTCTCGCGCTGGTGAGTAGCAGGTGTTTGGTATTAATTTTTGGCGGCAAGGGATTTGCATGTCGGTATGAAATCGCGCTCGAAACTGTTGCTTAGCACTGAGGTTTATTCTCCTTAATTCGTGGTGCGTCAATTTGGGTTCACTCAAGCAATCCCTGCTCCAGCCAAGTTCTTCTCGGCCAATACTGCCGTTAACCGACCCCCTACTAAGAGTATAGCCGATGCTGATCGGATCTCGGCTATGGAGAATCGCCTTCGGCGGTTCTTCAAATTAGTAAGCTTCAGGCTGAATTACATAGGGGTTGTAGGTTTTCGTTATACTGTCACCTGGCATCACTTTGCCGATCGTATTTTCAATCGATCAGTAGTACAGGCGTTCCGCCAAACTATTCTCCCGCTTGGTACACCTCTTTGCTCATAGTCATTTTTCTTTCATTTTAAAATCTATTAATTCTTTGCTGACTTATCTCTCAGATACAGCAGTACATATCCCAATTGATCCCACTGCTTCATTTCTGCCAAAAGAAGAACTAGAAGAAATTTCTGAAATCCCACATCATTCTTCTGTAATACACTCTGCTTTTCTTTGGACTTTTCTTTTCTCATTATGCCCAATGCTTATTTTGCCTTTATCCGCAGTCAATTCCAGTTTCTCCATCGGCCCCTGCTTTAGAGAAAAAGTCGATTGAAACCACACAATCCACCCTTCCGCCGCCTCTAAAGCGGCGTAAGTCGGTTGTCAAGAGACCACATTCATATTCCCAACAAACCGAAGGCGCTTCTTCAGCTGACGTTTTAAAGAAAGGGGCCGAAGATGTACCTTCGGTTGCAATTCCAGAAAGAAGAACCGAAGAAACACCTTCGACTGATGTTCCAAAAGAAAGAACCGAAGAATCTTCTTCGGCTGTTGAACAAAGCTCTGTTTCGAACGAGCCGATTGAGATTGAGGTAAACCAATTTAGTTATCCGTACTCAATCCTTTTGTTTCTTCATTTATTTATTCTTTTCTCCTAATAAAACAGTCCTCTCCTGAAAGAGTCCATTTTGCTCCTTCTTTGAAGACGCAGATGGATAGACAACTCCGCCGTGAAGCTCGCCTAAAAAAGAAGCAGGAAGCAGAGAAGAAGAGGGCAACTCAAGAAAAGAACCAAGAGTTGCCAACAAGAGGTGCAGTATCACCTCTTTCAATTCCAATGCCAACAACAGAAGGAGAAAATGCAAACGCACCTTTGGAAGAAAGCGCTAAAAGCGCACAAACAGAGCCGGACTTGACTCCTGAAGCTTCATCGGCTATTCCAGAAGACCCCCTGTCTGCAACTCTCCACTCTCTTCTTGTTTCGAGCCCAAATTCTAATAAGGGAGATGATTCATCAACCATTATCATATTATCAGACACTCAACATAAATTTAATAAGTGTCTCAAATTATATAGTAATGGTCTCCCTTCTTTGGCTCAGAATCCAGAGCAATTTGATCTGTTATACGCTCTCTTGCTTGACTTATCCGGTTAACCCGATATTTCTTCTGCTCGCAAATGCTTTGTGGAAATCTTATCATCTCAACTTTCTTCTTTTTTGTCTCGGCAACAATCTTTAAGTGCCGAGCTTTTATCCCTTGATCAACATTTTCACCAAGTTGATCATTCTAAGAAAACTATGCCTGAGGTAGCGGCTCCTATTATTGAAGTAAGCCGTGAAGACCAAACTTTAGCAGGTCAGGAGTTGGCTTTGCAGCAGCGAATTTCAACTCTCAAGAAAGAATTTGCTGCAGCCGAATCAACTCTAGCTCGTACCTCTGAGTGTCGGCTCCTCCTACAGGATCAGTTGAAGACGAAGCAAGATGAATGGGTAAAGCTTCAAGACAAGCTTATCCAACTTTACAAAATGAATCCTTTAATAAAGTGTAGGAGAAAAGCAGCCGAGACTGTCCAAGCTAACTTGATAGCCGAATGGAACCAACTCAAGGATTTGCTATCTTGATTCGGCTTGTAATCCTTTAACTCTGACTTTGATTATTCTCCCACATGGATGGGTAGTACTTTTCAAATATTTTCCATTAATTAGTTTTTTGTTTTCTGACCCATCTACGTTTTTTAGATAATATGCATTGCCCCTTGTAACTCTACTAATTTGAAATGGTCCTTCCCATCCTGGAGACCATTTTCCATATACTCGGTCTTTTTGACCGATTGGTAATATCAACCTGAGAACCAAGTCTCCAACTGCAAAAGTTTTAGCTTCAACTTTTGTATTGTATGCATTGCGTACTCGGCTCTGATGAGCTTGTAAATGATTCAATGCTATCAACCGAGTTTCATGTACTTCTTCCATTTCTTTTTTCATCAAATCGTTATATTCATCAGCCGACAGTTCCTTTTGTTTTTCCACTTTTAAAGAAGGAACTGTTATTTCGGCTGGTAACACGGCCTCATGGCCATATACTAGCTGTAATGGAGTCATTCCTGTTGACGTTTTTACTGAAGTTTGCCATGCCCATAATAATTCAGAAAGTTTTTCATTTCATTTCCTTGGATACTTTTCGATATGTCGCTTCATAAGATTTATAATCACCTTATTTGCTGCCTCAGCCTGTCTATTTGCTTGAGCATAATAAGGAGACGGATGAAGTAACATTATCTTCCGAGACTCGATGAACCGAACGAACTGTCCTCCTGTGAACATTATTCCTTGATCGGTTGTAATTGTCTCGGGAATCCCGAAACGATGAATTATGTAATCTTCGACAAATCAATGATCTCTTTTTGAGTGACCAACCGAGCGGGTTTTACTTCTACCCACTTAGTAAAATAGTCGACAGCCACTATTAAAAATTTATGACCAGCCGAAGAGTTCGGCTGAATTTCTCCAATCAAATTCATGGCTCAACCTCGAAAAGGCCAATGTTTAATTATAGCATACATCTCAGAAGCAGGAACTCTCTGTACCGATCTATGAAATTGACAATCTTGGCAACCCTTAGCATATTCTATACAATCTTGATGCTTAGTCGGCCAATAATATCCTAAGTGCCGAATTGTCCGTCTTAATCTTTTTCCTGCTAAATGGGCTCTACATAAACCCTCATGTGTTTCTCCCATCACCAATATAGCTTCTTCAGGCCCTAAATATTTTAATAATATTTCTTCGGCTGTTCTCTTGTAGAGTTGTCCATCTAATAGACAGTAGCCGAGTGCTCTTCTTCGAATATTATAGTCGACCTTTTTGTTGGGGTCTTCTAAGTATTCGATTATGGATTTTCTCCAATCATCTTTCACCTCTATGGAAGCAATAATCGGTTCTCGGACATGAACCGAAGGCAGTAGTCTTTTTTCTATTTCTATTAAACCTCGTTTCGGCTCTCTATACCCTGAAGCCGATTGGGGTAATTCATTTGCTTCCTTATTTTTCTCTCTCGTCAAATGCTCAATTCAACTTCTCCGAAGCTGCAAAGCAATTCCACTATTTTTCTTAAATAATTTTGTAAATTCTGATTTTCGCATCGGTATTCTCCACTAACTTGTTTGATCACCAATTGTGAATCACTGATGACCTTGAGTAACTTAACTTTTAATTCTTGTAAAATTTCAAGTCCAGTTATTAAACCCTCATATTCGGCTTAATTGTTAGAACAGCCGAAATCTAATTCAAAAGTAAACCGACAGCTATACCCCTCAGGAGACTGTACAACTATTCCAGCTCCTGCTGACTCGGCTATTCTTGAACCGTCAAAGTAAAGTATCCAAGGTTGACAACAGACTAAATTTTGTTTCGGCTCTTTAATTTCAACACATGGATGATAAGCCAAAAAGTCGGCTATCGCTTGTCCTTTAACAACTTTTGCCGGAACTTACTTGAGAGAGAATTCGGATAGTGCTAACATCCACCTTCCAATTCGTCCTCTCAATACTGGCTTAGATAATATATATTTTACCAGATCGGTTTTACATACTACCGATACTTCTGTTGGTAAAATATAATATCTTAATTTTGTACAAGAGTAGTATAAGGCCAAACATAACTTTTCGATAGCCGAATATTTTTTTTCGGTATCTAATAACCGTCGGTTTAGATAATAAATGGCATGTTCATCTTTTTCTTCATTTTCTTGGGCTAACAAACATCCCAAATTTTCCTCCGCAGCTGAAATGTATAGTTTCATCGGCTGTCCTTATTTAGGAGGCATAAGCACTGGAGGATTTGTTAAATATTTCTTTATATTTTTCAAATGCTCCTTGTTGTTCTTCTGTCCAAACAAATTCTTCTTTACTTTTTAGCCGAAGTAACGGAGTGAAAACCCCTATTCTATCGGCCAGATTTGATATAAATCGCCGCAAGTAATTGATTTTCCCCAATAAGCTTTGCAACTCCTTTTTGCTTTTTGGTGGCGGCAATTCTGATATAGCTTTCGCCTTATTTTTATTAATTTCAATCCCCTTTTTATGTACCAAGAATTTTAAGAAATTTTCTGCTGAGACTCCAAAGGCACATTTTAAAGGATTCATCTTCAAATTATATCTCCTCATTCTTTCAAAGGCGAGCTTTAAATCGACCCAATGTTCAGCTTGTGATTTGGATTTTACAACTATATCATCGATGTAAACCTCCAACATTTTGCCGATCAAATCATGAAAAATAAAATTCATTGCTCTCTAATAAGTAGCTCCGGTATTTTTTAAGCCGAACGGCATAACTACCCACTCAAAGGTTCCAATAGACCCTGGGCACCTGAAAGGCGTTTTAGCTACATCCTCTTTAGCAATATAAATTTGATTGTAGCCAGCGTGTCCGTCCATAAAGGATAGGATCTCATTACCGGCAGCCGAATCTACTAACATATCGGCTATTGGTATTGGATATTCATCTTTAGGTGTAGCCAAGTTTAAGTTCCTAAAATTAATGCAAACTCTAAGTTTACCATTCTTTTTTCGCACTGGAACTATATTGGATACCCAATTGACATAACGGACCGCTCTAATAAATCCGGCCTTTAACAGATTTACGATTTTATTTTTAATTTGGAGTACAATACTCGGCTCAAACCTACGAGCCGGCTGTTTATAAGCTTTATACCTTTTTTTAATAGGTAGACTATGCTCTACAACTTCTCGGCTTAGTCCTGGCATTTCCTCATAACTCCAGGCAAAGCAGTCATTGTACTTCTTCAGCAATGCTTTCAGCTCCTCTTGTTGTTGAGTCGAAAGCTTGGCACAAATATAAGTCGGTTGTTTGTCTTCATCGGATCCTAAGTTTACCTCAATTAATGGATCCTGTGTTTCCAACTTCTTTCACCGACTTTGATTGGCAACTCTTCTAAGTTCAATTCAGTTGTTCGCCCTTTCATATCATGTGATATTTCACTATTGGCTATAACAGCCGATTTCACCATATTTTTCGAATCGGCTTTAACAGCCGATTTCACTGTATCATCATCGGCCGTCCCGGCCTTCTTGTTGCACACAACGTCATTGGCCAGCTGGGCCGAATTTATCACACAGCCGATCTTGTCGATCGGCTCTTCTTGCCGAAGCTCCTCTAAAGCTTCGGTTCCTGATTCCTCACGTTCCATTTTAGCCAATTTGGTGGCTCTTCGGTTGCCACCATAGCTCTTTCATCTCTAGAGAGAATCAGTTGAACTCCTTCTTCAGTAACTCTTACGAAATAGATTTGGTCTGGGTCAGCATCGGCCCAATTGATGTGGCCGATCTCTTCTAAGTTGACGTCAACCATTTAGGGCCGTCCTTCGGCCGGAATTTCTTCAACATTATCTCATATCCACTGGAATAATTTTTCGTGGAGTGTGGAAGGCACGCATTCGTTTGCGTGTATCCAATCGTATCCGAGTAATAGGTTGTAGTGGCTATCTGCATCAACTACAAAAAATACAGTTCGTAAAGTTTTCGAACCTACCGTAATCTCGGTCGTGAGCACCCCTCGAGCTTGTTGACCGCTTTCAGTGAAATCGATCGTGATCGTATTGGTGGGCTTCAATTCATCTTCGTCCTTGCCCAACTTCTTGAAGAACGAAGTGGGTATGACATTGACCATCGCTCCGCCGTCCACCATGACTCGACCGACTGGCCGACCTTCGATTAAAGCCCAGATAACAAAGGCCTCACGAACCTCATCTGTATGGCCGATGGTTTCTCAAAAACCACCGCATCGGCCGGTTTGGCATCCTCTAGTTGTAATTGGGCTATATTGAGCCCAACTTATTCCTCCATCTCCTCATACTCAGTATACTCTGCTTTAAAGGACCGCGGCAGAGTATAAACCATGTTGACATCGGCTGGTCCTTCATCAGCTGATTTTTCTTGAATCCTTTGTTTCTTTTCTTCGGACTCCTTAGCCGTCTCGGCCGAGGAATCGCTTTCCAACTGTACCTCCCTCTCCTTAGGAGGCCATCTCTCTCGTTTAATGATAGTCTCGAGGGAGGCTCTCTTGTCCTCTGACTCCCTCCTGGTCATCTTCTCCTCCAGTTCGGCCGAAATTGGCCGTTCAATCTTCGATTTTAACTAAGGGACAAGCGATGAGCCACCTGCCTTGTGGTCGTTTCGCATCGGGCAAAAAGAGTGTGGTGGCTCATTAGGCCGTCTCCACACATTCAGTCTTATCCCTTTCGCTTCGTCGTAATGTTGTCTCGCTTCGGCTTGCATCCTCTGCTGCCGACGCTTCTGTGTTTTAGTTAACATCGGTTCTTGCTATTTGGCCGATGGTTTGACCTCGACTTCGTGCCACTGATCTATCAGCACATTTGCTCATACCTTTACTGTTCTCAAATGATTTTTCAAAATCTCTTTCCTCTCCCAAGGTCTCGCCAGGGCCGAATGCCGAGCTCATTGACCAATCTTCGACCAAGTCTATGTCTCCCTCAGTCATTCATTCGAACTCCAGTTCTGGTCTCGGCCTGGCTTGACGCTGCCAGTACGGCCGATACCCAGGAAACCTTTGCTTTGAGCCGAATGGTTTTTCTAGATAACTCCATCGGCTATGACGTTCGTCTCGTCGGTTGTGGTAGTAGTCATGCAGAACTTTCTGCATCAATAAGTCTTTTTTGTGTTGAACCGAATCGACTTTCGGTTCCATCTCGTTGGAGGCTTCGTCTAAGCCATCCTCTTCTTGATCATCTTCTTCAGGAATGTCATCCTATTCCTCGGGGAATGCCATCAATTCATTCCATTCGTTGCCTCTCTTTTTGTCATTGACGATGGCTTCCCAATCTTTCTTTGTCATTTTGGCTTTACATCTTATGCAAAGCCGAAGATTTCTTTTGGCGTGTGCAATATTTTCTGTGGTCGCCTTGTCTGCTATCTTCTTTTCTTTTGATTTACCATGTTAACCTGTAATGGAAAAGATTTTTGTTAATTTCTAAGTTTCCATTTTCTTGGTCGGCTAAAATGAGTCGACCCTCGTCTATTTCTTCTTGGATCTACCTTTTTACAGTCGCTTTTCTTTTTCCTTTCGTATTCACCATGTTGACCTGTGATGGAAAAGGATTCTTATCAATTTTCATATTCTTATTTTCCTGGTCGGCAAATATGAGCCGACCCTCATTTATTTCTTTTTGAATCTGCCTCTTAAAGGCAGTGCATTCATTTATTTTATGGCTCCATGAGTGGTGCCATTTGCAATATCGCCTACGTTTTAATTCTTCTACAGGAGGTATTGTTTGACCCTCTTGCAATTGAATTCGACCATCTTTTAATAATCGATCAAAACTTAGATCGATCTTTGACACATCAAACGAATATGTGTATGCCGACACCCGTGCTTTCGCCTCGCTTGATTTAGCGGGCTTCAGCAAAGCACATTTATATGGCTGTCGGTTTTCACAATCTCAACTGCATATACTTCGGCTTCATCAGCCGAATCTTCAGCCTCTTCAAACGAATTCGGCTCCTCATGAGCCGAAGATTCTTCAAGAAACGAGATATTTTTCTCCTTCCCTTTGTTCCATTCTTTTTTCGACTCCATCTGAGCCGATCTTCATTGTTTCCCTTTCGGAATTTTTCGTATTGAGTAATCTGAACCCCCAAATCGAAAAGATTTGGAAAATACTTATCTTCGAAATAATCTTTAATTTTGAAATACAGGCCATTAAATGCCATTTTGACAAATTCTGACTCTGGCATTCTCACAAAACAGCGGCTCCTAGCCGTCTTAAACCTATTCAAATATTCTTCAACCGATTCGCCCGTTCTTTATTTGAATTTAGCCAAATCGGCAACCGATAATTCTGGCTCGATTCTATAAAATTGTTTATGAAAATTTTCTTCTAATTCGTCCCAATCTCGGACAGAATTAGCCGGCAAACTTGTATACCAAGTGAAAGCCGTTTTGGTCAGTGAGGTATTAAATAATCTTAATTTTAAAAAAGGATCTGCTGCGGCCTCTCGGCATTGTGCCGTGAACCGTGCAACATGTTCGACCGTGTTCTCAGTCTCATCTCCGGAAAACTTGTCAAATTTCGGCATTTTCCAATTCGCCGGTTATGGATGCTCTGCATCAATATTCGCAGGATATGGTAATCTGAACACAGGCCGCATTGCCGGCCTTGCGCCTACCCCGAATGTATTTCGAATGGCTTCTTCTATTTGTACATAAATTTCATTGTTATTCCCCTGTGCGGGAACTTGTGCTTTTACTGGATTCGGTCTGTAACCCCCGAGGTCTCGGAAGAAATTATCGAACTTTAGCCAAATCGACTAAAGTATGCGAAGAAGATGGATGGACAAGTCCCAGTTAACATTCCAACACTGTTGGAAGGGTTAAAAGTAAGCTCTAAAAGAGTTGAAAGGGTCTTGGCATCGAACGGCGCGAAGTAAAGCGGAATCGAAGTCAAAAATGATATTCTGGATGTCTTATACCGGTACAAGCCCAATGGTTGTACCGGTACAACCAGCGAAGCTCTCGGGTTGGAGCTGCCAAGCCTTGTACCGGTACAAGGGGTCTTGTACCGGTACAAGCCCTGCGTAACCGAGAGAACCAGCTCTCGGGTTGGGCTGTCTGCCAGGCCTTGTACCGGTACAAGACCTCGTGTACCGGTACAAGGAGCTCGAACAGCGGGAGATGTTTCAGATATGGGAAAAATAGAGGGACTTATTTGCATATATGCCTATATGAGGGCTGAGGGTCCACTCCCCTCTCATTTCCCTCTCATTTCTCTCCCTCTCTCACACCTCTCTTGCTCTCTCTCTCTCTCTAAACCGAAAAGAGAAAGAAAGAAGAAGAAGAAGAAAGGAAGGAGAGGAAGAACAAGAAAAGAGAAGGAAAGGAATGAGAAGATCAAGGAGAAGGAGAAGAAGCTCATCTCCCTTCTCTCTTTCAAGCTAAAGCTAGCTTTGGAGCATGCTTTTAGAGGTAAGCTCTAACCCTAAAATGGCATTTCTAGGGTTTAGGGTTTTGGTTGCTTTCGAATGGTTCAAATGGAACCCATTTGAGTTAGAGAAGATGGTTCTAGCTCATATTGAAGCTTTGAACCATGGATTGCACCATTGATGCAAACCTAGGGTTAGGGTTTGGGTTTTGAACTCTAGATCTTGGTTTTGATCTCTCTACAAGTTTTAGAACCTTACATTAGGCAAAAGAACACATGAAATCCAAGTGTTCCTCAAAGTGCTCTAATGGTGGAATCCTAGGGTTTGTTCTAAATGCCCTAGGGATGATTCTAATGAGATGGAAACAAGTTTAGAGAACTTCTTGGATGATTCTAAGCTCGATTATGCTTAACTGTGAGATCGATCCCAAGAGATTTGGTTAGAGCTCGATTAGGGCACCGAAATTGGGGCTTTTGCCTCCAGGTGTTTCTAAGGCAAATTGGCCTTATAGAAATCTAATTGGGGACCTAACGAACGCGTTGAATGCTCGGTTCGACAATCCGACGAGTGTACGCGAAGTTATTGACAAAATAGTGTTTTGTCGTACAGATGGCCGCAGCACGCGAAATAAATGCCTAAAATTCGTGGGATCGGAACCGGAGCACCTTGGAGTCAAGGAATAAACACCGGAAAAGACGGATCGCGATTCGGAGGTCGTTCTCTAGACACGCAAGAGTTCGGGCCAAACCGGGCAACGGTTGCCGCGGGAGGCCGATTGCAAGTGATTACAAGCAATCGGAGCGCAAATTAAGGTGGGTTGTGTTTACCGAAGAGACTAGGTCGCCCTTATGTCTAAGAAATGTTAAAAATCTATGTTGACACATATAAATGTAAATGGGACATGTATAGGATGCATATAGCTAATGCTAATTAAAGCATGTTGGTAGTATGTGTAAAATGCTATGTAAATACATGACGAACATTGTGAGACTATATATATGCATGTAAACTAGAAGAATGCAGCTAAGCACAATGCATAGAATGAATTGCATGATGATGACCTATTCATGTAGAAATGAATGTTAGATAAAGTACATACGAATATAAGATGTATTTTAAGTAAACACATGAACTATGTGCATGAACTAGATGATATATAAGTGCATGATTGAGATGCTAATGATAAATGCATAAGACATATGCCTAGATATGAATGTGAAATAAGATTAATGAACTCTAAGTAGAGTAAAGAATTTGACATTGTAAAGTAAGAATATCGAGTGGCATGTCAATTGAGAATCCTAAGTATAAATAACTAGGATGATGAGTGGCAATGAAACCCAGTGTCATTGAACATAGGTTAATGAGAAAGACATTGAACCTCATGTTAGAGAACATAGGTTGAGAGTTCAAGTTAATGAACCTAGCGTTAAATTAAACCTAGGATATGTGATAAAAGTGTTAAACCTAGAGTCAAGTAAACCTAGGTTGGAAAGGACAATGGACCTAAGTAGGTCGACACTATAGGGTTACAAGACCAACCCTTGAGTTATGTAAAGTGGATTCCGGAATCCTGGCTGCGAGTGCAGCGGCTGCCAGTGCAGCATATGAGCTCGGAAGTTCTTGGCCGCGGGTGTATGTGGCAAGGTTCCTCTCCCACCGGAAGAACTCCGAGGTTTGTGATCAAGCAAGAACAGTGAGCGCTAGGGTGTATGTGGCACGTTCCTCTCCCTATCGGGGATTTCGGCTGCGGGTGTATGTGGCATGTTCCTCTCCCACCGGGGGACCCCTGACCACGGGGTATGCTGGGCGACCCGTTGGGCGATGTGGTTCTTGGTCTGTAGGCTGAGGTGCATGCGAGAGTCCTTCACCTCGAGCCGGACAGAGCGCGGCTTATCCGTTGTCGATTGACTCAAGATCGATTCGGGTGGCATAGTGTGACCGAGGTATATGTAACCTTAGGAAAGAATGGCAAATAAAGTGCAAAGCTAGCTAAGAATAAAGAATGGCTAAAGAATAAGAATAACAAAAGAAAAGAATAAGGAACGGCTAATGTAAAAGAATAGCTAATAAAGTAAAGAAATGTTACAAGTAAAGAATAGCCGAGAATATAAAGTAGGACAAAGCAATCTACTTGCATAAGTACGGGGTTTGCATATTGCATTTTGGGAGGCAGGACATCACTATATATCTGTTATATGTTATTGGACTAACTTGTTACAGGGCCTCATTAGACATATCGACCGAGCTTTTCCCTTGGGTGGCTGTACCCACTGGGAACCATGGAGTTGGTTCTCACCCCACGTTATTTTGGGGTATTTACAGGTACACACGTGAGCGGCGCGGCGGCGCAAGGCAAGGGCGTAGCTCCGTAGATAGTGCCCTACTCCAGAGACCGAGATAGCAGTACCCGAGTTGGTGGTCTAGCTTGGGAGGTTTAAAGACAAGAACAAACTTTTATCAAGTTGTAAGATTTGGGATTGTATTCGGAAGCTTAATGTAAAAGAAAATTATGTTGTAATAGCTTAGTAGTTTTATATTTTTGATACTTCCTTATGCAATCTATGAATGAATACTGCTCCTGTTTGAAACCTCTTGTATTGTATTGATTGCGACGCCTTGGACGTACAGGGGAGACTCTGTCCGCGGCACAGAGAAACCCTGTCCGTTCGGCGGTCTGTTAACGTGCCCGAACCCGACCAAATAGGCGGGGCGCGGGGCGTGACACGGTCCCTGTGGTAGACTGAAATTTTGTATCACAGGGTTAACTCCTTGCACATTCGGAGCTGCCCCCTAGCCCCTACATTTTGGGGCTGGTGTGCTGCTACTGGTGGAGGAGGTGGTAACCCCCATGCTATCTCAGATTGTTGGCTAGCGTTGACAACTGCCGGTCTATAAATTTCCTGAAACGGTGCCCCCTGGTATTGAGGTTGACAGTTTACCGGTGTTACAGGATTTGGTAACACTAGTGTCATTACAGGCACTTGTAAGCCTGCTATCGGCTGCTCATTCCGAGTTAATAATTGCCCTATTCGGGCAATATTCTCGTTAGAGGCCGTGATTGCGGCCAACACCCCATCAAGCTGTGCAGTACTAGCATGGCTATTTTGGTCCAAAACTTGTAGGACCCGAGTCATTTGTCCAAGCGCCTGAGCCAAACTAGGCTCTTGTTGGCCAGATTGAGCACTAGTCTCACTCTCGGCAGGTAAGACTGTTTGGCGTTTCGTAATATTTTCTGAATTACTGGGCTGTTCGCTCCCAGAGCTTCTAGGAACGGCCCTATTATGTAGATTCATGGCATTATCATCAGCCATTATCTTAAAACAAAAACTGTTTTATCTTAAATGAGTCCCACTGGGCGTGCCAAAAATTGTTGGAGCCGAAAATCTCCGATCCTCGACAGGGTCCTCCTCGAGGAGTGTGTCGGGATGGAAATGGCTCTTGATACTGACCCTCGAAGTTTGCACCCTTCAATCGATCAAGCGATTCGGCTGATGAGGGATCCGATCAGCCGGGTTCGAAACTCTGTACTAAATTCGGTTCGGCTGGATGAGCCGAATGTATGGGCAAAGCAAAAACTGAAGTCGGCCGAGGAGCTGAATGACTATAGAACAAAGGAATGGATCAGCTTGAAGAACCGAATGCCTTTATATTCACTGATAAGAAGTACAGGGGTCGAGTATGCCGGATGGCATGCAGACTCAGTTGATCTACTTAAAACTACTCCTAGGAAGAAAAATAAATGCGGAAAAGAGAAAATTACAAGTAGACTACTCCTAAAAAATGCAGAAAATTACGAGAAATTAAGGATGGTCTTTTGTTCACAGGAAAAAGACCTCTTTTTAGGGCGTTATTGACCTATTTATAGATCGCTCCTTGATCAGTTATTGCTTTTACACGATCGGCCACTATCTCCTAATATTTCGAACCACCTCCAGCCGATCGGAACTGCTTGCAACTGCTTGCGGTTACTGTAACTTCCCTCAAGTCGTGCTGTCACGCCCCGTGCCCCGCCTATTTGGTCGGGTTCGGGCACGCCAACCGAACGGACAGGGTTTCCCTGTACCGCGGACAGAGTCTCCCCTGTACGTCCAAGGCGTCGCAATCGATACAATGTACGAGGTTCGAACCAGGAACACATTCAACCAAAGATTGCATAAGGAAGTATCAAAAATTTAAAATCACTAAGTTATTACAACATTCATCTTTAGGTGTGTTTTACATCACAATTACTATTACATTTTTTCAACTTCCGAATACAATTCAAGTTACAATAATTTATTACAAGTCAAGTCCATTCATCTTGTTCTTTTCATTTCCCTCTACCCCTAGGCTATGCCGACTCGGGGTACTGCTATCTCTGGTCTCTGTGGTAGGGCGCTATCTACGGAGCTACGCCCTTGCTTCGCACCGCTGCGCCACTCACGTGCGTACCTGTGACACCCCAAAAAAATGTGGGGTGAGAACCAACTCCATAGTTCCTAGTAGGTACGGTCACCCAAGGAAAAAGCTCGACCAATAGGTCTAAAGAGGCATTGCAATCATGTTAGTCCAAAAATATCTATAGATATATATATCATCATGTTATTATGCAACTAACAGATAACATGCCTCACAAAATGCAATATGAACATTATGCAAATCCTGTAACTCATACAAGTAGATTAATTGATTCTACTTCATATTATTAGCCATTCTTTACTTTATTAGCTATTCTTATTCGTTAGCCGTTCTTTACTTTATTTCCTTGCCACACTATGCTCATTGGTGATTCTTTCCTATGGTTACCTTTACCTTAGCCATCTATGCCACTCGACTCGATCTTGAGTCAATCAACTGCGGATGTCCGCACTCTGTCGGCTCGAGGTGAAGGAACTCTCGCATGCACCTCAACCTACCACAACCTGCCGCACTCTATGACTGAGTCACCCGGCGGTGAAATCGTCGCACATACGCCACGACAATGGCTCAAGTCAAGCGGCGGTATAATTCACAAACCGGCATAACCATCCGGGGGCGAAATCGTCGCACACGCTATGTCAATGGTTAGCCCCGGGCGGCGAAATCGTCGCACGCGCCCCACACCGCTCTCGGTGTGCTCCACAGCTCTGGGATTCCGAAATCCATTTCACATAACTTGAGGGTTGGTCTTAACCCTATAGTGTCGACCTATCTAGGTCTAATGTTCTTTCCACCCTAGGTCCACTTGACTCTAGGCTTGATGCTTTATCACATAACCTAGGTTTACTTTAACTTTAGGTTCATTACCTTTATCTCACAACCTAGGTTGACTTGACTCTAGGTTCATTCTCAACCTATGTTCTCTAACATTAGGTTCATATTCATTCTTATCCATCCTAGGTTCATATCCAACCTATATTCAATAACACTAGGTTCGGTGCCAAACTTATCCAACCTATGTTTATTAGCACTAGGTTACATGCAACACTTGTTCAACCTATGTTTATTAACACTAGGTTACATGCCACACTTGTTCAACCTATATTTATTAACACTAGATTATATGCCACACTTGTTCAACCTATGTTTATTAACACTAGGTTCGATGCCACTCGATCTATATATATATATATATATATATATATATATATGTATATCCACATGCACATGTCATTTAACATAGTTTTCTATCTCATGCTTATCATATATTCACTTAGCATTCTTACATTAGCATTTCTATAACATGCAATGTGCATTCAACTAGCATTAATCAATGCATTTATCTAGCATTTCTATACTATGTCATTCATGCATTCATTGGTAGCCCACATAGCATTCATCCTATGCTTTCACATGTTCTATCACTAGCTACCACTACATGCATCAATGATAAATATTTATCTTAGACATATAGGCGACCTAGTCGCTTTGGTAAACACAACCCACCTCACAACGCATTCCGATTGCTTGTAGTCACTTGCAATGGGCCTCCCGCGGCACCCGTGATCCGGTTCGGCCCGAACTCTCACGCGACCACCCGAACGGCCTCCAATCCACAATCCAGAAATTAAATGTCTTCGGTTAGTTGCCACGAGCCCACGATTCTGATTTCATGATTTTAGGACGTCGCCTCGACCCTCCAGGCAGAAACGAAGCTTCAACGGTCCGTTTCTTCAATAACTTCACGTAGGCTCGACGAATCGTCGAACCGACTTTACAAACACGTTCGTATACCTAGCAATTAGGTTTGCATAGGGTTAATTTGCATCAAAACCCTACTTGAGCAAAATCCCTTTTTTGGGTGCCCTAATGTGACATATAGCAAAATGTCTTGGTTTGATCTCTAGAACAGGCAAAAGAGAGTTTGTTCAATATCTAGAAGCTCATCTAGAAACATTCGAACCATTCGTAGGGTGTTTAGAACAAATCCTAGAAATATACTATTAGAGCACCTTGAAGAACACATGGTTTTCATGTGTTTACAAGCCTCTACAATGTTTTAAAGCTTGCAAGAAGATCAAAACTCTAGATCTTAGTGTAAAAATCTAAACCCTAGATGTATCCTTGCATGAGAGCTTACCTTAGCCCAAGCTCCTCCAAATCCACCTTGTAGGAGAGCTTCTTTATCCTTCAAAACCCTCAAAAATTCATCTCTAAGCCTTCTTCTCCTCCTCCTTTGCCTTGATGCAAAGCTTCTAGAGAGAGAGAGGGAGAGAAAATGGGAGAGGAGAGGGCTGCTGTGAAGGAGAAGGGGTTTGGTTGCATATATAGTGTGCAACATTTGCAAATAAGTCCCCCATCAACTTATATTTGCACCAGACCTATTTCCTGCTGTCAGCCCAAAGTGTACCAATACACTTCCTCGTGTCACCGGTAACACGACTGCGTAGAGACAAAACCCGAGAGCTGCTTCTCGGTTTCGTAGCATTTGTACAGGTACACTTTCAATGCTGTGCCGGTACACTTGTCTGTACCGGTTACAACTTGATGGTTGTACCGGTACACTTTGCCTAGACTTGGTTTTTGGCCCGTTTCGATTCTATTTCGCACCGAACGATGCTAAAACCCTTCTAACTCCTTTAGAACCCACTTTTAACCCTTCCAACCTTGTTGGAATGTTAAATAAAACTTGTCCCACTATGTCTTTCGGGCACTTTGGCCAATTTAGCTAAAGTCCAATATATTCCATCGATGTTTCGGTATGTTACACGTGCAGTTTAATATTTTTCCGATGCTCCTGGTGTACTGCAAATCAATACAACTAAATGGAGTACCGGTGTACCATATGTTCGTGCCTTATTGGCTCAACAAAGCCTCTCTAATTTTTCTCCACGTAAAAATTTTCATTTTCCTCCGTTTTCTGGGAGGACCACCTATTCCATAACTACTCTACCCCTAACACGTTTAACTCTCTTAATCTCTTGAGTTTAGCAATCACCCATAATGTTATAGCCGGTTTAAGAAATTTAGCCCTATTATATCTTATATATAGGAGTTTTCTAAATCTTGAAAGGTGTCATGTATACTTTTTTAAGGGGCAATTACTTATATACCCTTGAAAAGTTCCCGACTTTCCGATTTACCCCTCTTAGAAGGATAATATTGAAAATACCATTCCTACGTTCCAACCTATTTCTAATATACCCCTAGAGTTAAAATCTGTTAATTAACTCTGTTATCTATGTAAAATTACTATTTTGCCCTTTCAAATATATCCTTCCACGATCACTGTCTTTCTTATTTGCCCTTAAAGTCAGGGGTACAAAAAGTATTTTGACTTTTGGTCTTTTCCAATATACCTCTCTACCGTCACCAACCTTTCTTATTTGCCCTTAAGTTAAGGGCAAAATTAACATTTTAATTTTTTTTAATTGTGGTAGATATTTAACTCATATTTAACCCAGGTTAACTCAACAGGAGATAACTGTAGGGGTATTTTGCAATAACGGTGGAACATATAAGTGGTATTTTAGAAAGAAAAAAAAAAAAGAGTAAATCGGATATTTTCAAACGTATGAGGGGTATATAGACAATTATCCCCTTTTTTAATTAACTTAAGGGCGCGTTTGATTCGCACTATAAAAAATTATTAGGAGTAAAAAGATATTCGAGAATTTTATTCCTATCCATCCTATTACTAAGAATGTAGTATTTCAGTGTTTGGTTCGTACGGTCATATTATTTAGTCATGTTATTTAAAATTATAAACAATATACAATTAATTAATTAATTTAATTAATTAATTTTAAATAATACTATAAAAAATTTTAACATCTTTTTAGAAAAAAGAGAGAGAGAATATAGGTTAGAAAGAGAGAGCATAATTAAAGAAATAGAAAGAGAAATAGAGTCGATGTTAGAGAGAATGAGAGGATTGAGATTTTAGAAAAAGAGGGGGAGAAATAGCTTAATTTAGAGAGAGAAAAAAAGTTGAAGTTTAGGAAAAAAAAGATAAGTTTAAAGAGAGAGATATGAGGTTAGAGTGTAAAAAAAATAATACCAACTAGCCGGCGGTTGGGGAAAAAAAAGAGATTAGACATATTACAATTACTCCAATACATTAATATAAGGATTAACACCCTTCCTCAAAGGAATGAGATTAGTACTTTGGAATGCATCTCATTACACTGTCATATTTTTTTTTATTTCTATTGAATTATTAGAAATCTTAAAAAGATAGCGCGAACTAAACACACCCTAAAAATTAATTGAAGGTGTCATGTATACTTTTTTAATTAACTTAAAAATTATTTTATTTGAAAATATTTTAAATATAATTGAATGTATGCCAAATTAAAACTAATCGATTGCAATAAACAACAATGTACAAACAGTAAATAAAAAAACATGTTAATTTAGATAAAAAAAAAAAATAGATTCACAAAAAAGTATAATATTTTTTTTGTTTCAGTTAATTATTTATCTATAGATATAATAAAAGTTGAGTTCCTCTGAAGCCTCCTCGCATTTGGCGGGGGCTTCGGTGGGACCCTTTTTTTTATTTTTTCACAGTGGGCACAGCGCGAGCACAACACAGGTGGGGGCGGGCATGGGTACGAGTTGCACGCACGTGGCAGCACGGGTGGGCGCGGGCACGCGAGGGGCGCCAACGGGCGCGGGGCGGGGGTCGCGCACACGTGGCAGCATTAGCGGGCTCGTGCGCCGAGCGCAAGTCGCACGCAGTGTCACGCCCCAGATTACACGTTTCCTCGGGTACGCCAACAGATCCGCCGTATACATATACATAGAAATTTTTCCTGTATACGAAGCGATAGCTGTACCTGTAAACAAAACCAAGCTACAACCACAAGGTAAAGAGCTGCTAATCTGAAAATAGCATATATAAAAAAACCTCGAAGGGTTCCAGTACATACAAAATGTCTATTATACCACTCACTCCAGTGAGTACCCAGACAACAATCATATGTATATAAATACCCCAAAACTATCTGTGGAAGGTACTCCTCTAGCACTACAACACGTCTGGAAAGGATCTAGCTCGCAACTCCCTTTCCATGATCAGAATCGCAACAGCAGCCGTAGAAGAAGGCTCTGCTAAAAGGGGTCAACAACTGGGTGTGAGAACTACAACAAAAGGAAGTAGTCCTCAGTGGGTACCGCTACCGCTTCAACGGCTCACCCACTAAGTCTACAGAAAGTACGGAAAGAGACAGTAATGAAAGCTAGTAAAACTCTACAGCTACATGCCACTAGACTATCACCAACCAACACTAGCTATCTGTAGATGTAAGCAAGATGCAAACTCTGACCCAATCTCACTAGGGACTGTAAATACACCCGTCCTGCCTGTTGAAGCTACACCAACCATCACCACGCTGGGTCGTTGGTGGAGAGCAAGTCCAACCAGAATACTACGACATCAACGCAAAAGCACTAAGCCCGACTTCAGAGTGGCACTCGTAGGCGCTACCTAATCGAGCATGCAAGCGTGTCTCTGCCAAGTTCAATCAAGCTCTCACAGGCTAAATCAAAGCAAATGGGTCTAACAGGTCCTACAACTAAAACTCACGTACCTTTGGCACAATCCAATGCAAAAACAGCAATCTGTGTCCACTGTCAACCGCGACGGCACCTGACAGTCCAAAACAATCCACATTCTACTGTAAAATAAACTCGGCATTCCAGCACAAGCGTAATTTCATTCCACACTATTCTGAGTATCCACCACATACAAACTGCGGTGATACAAATGAACCACAGCTCCCAAAGCTAAATCTAGTAATTTTTAGAAAGTGACAGTATAGAATTTAATGGTTTTCTCCTAAGTCAATTCCAAGTCCAATATGTATAATTCATCTACATCACTAACTATGCTCCAAATTCAGATTTCAAAGAACATGAAAATCAACAAATTCGAGCTATTAAACATGTTATGCGAAGCCAAAAATACATGCTGTCAACTCTGACTTAGGAGGAAATCCGACGATTTTGGTAAACATTAACCCACCTCAAAAGCTCGTCCAACCGGCGAGAAGTCGAAAGGAGAGGAAATCACGCGCTCGCCTGGTCTCCAATGACGCAACCGCGACATACGCACACTCGAACGGCCCTCCGAAGCGACGTCGAAAATCTCCCGAGCTCGAGTCGCGACTCCACCACGAGCGTTGACTCAACCTAGAGAGAAAGATGAAGTAGCAACCAGAGGCTCACTCTCTGCCTCTCTACACGTATATGAAGCGGTGGGGATAAGGGTGATACAAACGATGCCTCAAATAACTAAAGACCCATCACCAACTTAAAATTCAAGCTGGAGTACCGGTACCAGATTTGGTTACCGGTACTCGGCCTTTCAGCCCGCAAGCTCACGCACAGGGTACCGGTACCAGCCCAATGCTGTACCGGTACTCAGCATCAGTTGGCGCAACCCGAGAGCATTGTGTCCAGGATTTACACTGGGGTACCGGTACTCTCCTGTATGGTACTGGTACTCAATACTGAAAACCTGCACTTTACAGATTTCAATGTCAAAACTCTACTCTCGCGTCGTGCTGAGTCCGTTTTGCATCCATTTCGCGCGAAAACGACTCCGACTTGTCCCGACACTCTCTGAATGTGTCGACAAGCCTTAGTGCTGAAATTTCACAGGCAACCAAACATCAAGGATACTACACGCAATGGCAGCACGGGCGCAGGGCGCAGTGCACGGGGCGCCGGGGGCGGGACTTCCTCTTCCTCTTCCCTCTCTGTCCCTCTCGCTCTCCCCCGCTCTTTCCCTTTCCCTCTCTCTCGCTCTCCCTCTTCTCCCACGGGCAGGCGCACGGGCACGCAAGGCGGGCACGGGCACGGGCGCGCTAGGCAAGAGCGGGCGCGCGGGGCGGGCGCGGCTCGAGCGCCCCCCCTCTCTCTCTATCTCTTTCTCTCTCTCTCTCTCTCTCTCTCTCTCAGTGTAGCACAATTTTCAGTTGCAATTAAAGATTTAAAATTTTAAAATGTTAAATTTTGAAATTTAAGTTTAAAAATTTTAAATTTCAAATTTAAACTTAAAATTAAATATTTAAAATTTAAAATTTTTATTATTTAAAATTTAAAATTAAATTTAAAATATAAATTGTTGAAGTTCAAAATTTAAATCTTAACATTTGAAATTGAAATTTCTATATTTGAAATTTAATATTTGAATTTTTCAAATTTATTTTATAATTTAATATTTAAAATATTGAAATTTAAAATTTAAAATTGAAAACTTAAAATTTAAAAATTTTATATTTTATCTTAATTACTAAAACTAAAGTTTAAAATATTCAAAATTTAATATTTAAAATTTTTAAATTCAATTTATAATTTAATATTTAAAATATTGAAATATTGAAATTTGAAATTTAAAATTTAAAACTTAAAATTTAAAAATTTTATATTTTATCTTAATTACTAAAACTAAATTTCAAAATTTTACAATTTTAAAATTTAAATTTCAGCTTCTAAATTTTAAATTTTCATTTTATATTTAAATTTTGAATTTTAAAATATAAAATATAAAATCTAATATTTGAAACCTAAAATTTTAAATTTTATATTTCATATTTAAAAGTTAAAAATAATATTTAAAATCTAAGTCTGAAAAATGTTAATTTGAAATTCATCAATTTTAAATTTTAAATCTGAATGATAATTTCAAATTCAACTATGAAATCAAAATTTAAATTTTGATTTTAAATTGAAAATCAAACTGAGATGTTAGGTTGCCGATCGATGTTGATCCGCCGGGTAGCGCGGGCCCTAAACTAGTTATGATTAATATGAGAGCCACATGATATTGATAAAAAAATTAAGTACACAAATATACATTCAAATTTTGAATTATTAACAAAAACCGAGTTAATTTTTGATGAAAAATAAATTTACTAGCCCTACATGATACTACACAATTATTTATATTTAGATATAGCTAGAAATAAATTATTCTAAAATTCTTAATCAATGTGATGGAGGGTGTTCTTAATATAATTCATTAATTTATAGGGAAAAAAACGATATTCACAATTTTGAAAGAATATTCATAATATTTTATAATTTTTGAGGTATATTATTTTAAAAATATATACTAAATAACGTTTCATATGTTCGAACATAACTGTCATTTTATTCTATTCATTTTAAGCTTAGATGTTTGCCCAGGAGATGGAATAAAAAGAAAAAATGAAAGACACAAAACGCGGTTCATAGAGAATGGTGTGTCGACTACATCTATTCTTTTTTTCTTTTTCTTTTTGTGATAAACTTCAAATTCTAACCTATCATTTTGTACTTTCTCACTTTACTAGTATGTAGTTTAAATATATTACTTTAGCATTTTATAGATTTTTTTTTTTTCTTTTCGTCAACACTTGCGTAAACTTTTCATAAAATTATATATAAAAAGTTTCAGCTACCCCATGCACCCCTAATTTATTGAATATTTATCCAAGTACTTTGTAGTTTATTGAATATTTATTTTAATATTTTGTATTTTTAATTTTATCACTGATTTAATAAAAAATTTAATACAAAAAAATAATAAAAAGAGAAAAGCAAAATCACAAAGTATTAAGGTGATACATTTTAAATCACATGCTATCATAATAATACGAAGCGTAATAATACGAAGCGCGAGACCACGTGATTAATTCTTTTTTTTTTATGTTTTTACTTTTTTTATTTCCTAAATTCTGCCAAATACGTCTAATCAATGTTCCCACGCAACATCTGGGGCAAAAGAGCATAAAGTGGTCAGACAAACCTTCGATGGCAGCTTTTTCCGCACCGAGGTCTGAGTGTGGGAAGAAAAGAGAGAGAGAGAGAGAGAGAGAGAGAGAGAGAGAGAGAGAGATGGTGATAAGAGGAAAAGAAAGGAGGTAGGAAATTAACAACGACGAGATTCGGGTGTCTTAGGAAGGAATGATCGATGACTGTGATTGGAGTAGCCATGGGGAATATAAAGAGACCTGCCCTTCTTCTTCTTCTTCCGCTTCTACTTCTCATCCTAGTTTCTATTCCCCATAAAGTCCAATCTACTGGTACCAAGGATTCAGGTTGTCTTCTGTTTTAACTCTTTTTATATTTTATATCTTACATGTTTTCTATAGTTTTTTTTTTATATTATTTTGGCAACTAAATTCCTATACTTCATCTAATAATCCATTATTCTTTTTCTCATGTCTTACGGATAATCTGATAAAATTTTAAAATTTAAGACAAATAAAAAACTTCTCTTCCCATGAATGAAAACAAAGAATCAGGATTAAAGAATAGGATGAGAGCATGCATCTTCAATTTTTGTTGCTTTTATAAGCGTTAGAACGGAAAAGACAAATTTTTCTAAATTTTATAGCTTCACAACATCATGCACAGACAAGACAGTTGTCAAGAATGACTATTTAATCTATATGTTTGCTTACGGAAGAAGACAAATAGAACTATTTGATAAGATTTAGTAGGTCTACTTGTCAAAATCAAATAATTAATTATGAGACTATTTTGCTAAAGCCCTAAAGTTTAGGGATGCTTGAACTTTTACCTTATTTTATTTATTCGGTTAATTGTTTATTTAGAAAAGAATCATGATTGAAGAATAAGATGATGAAACCATCTTGATTTTTCTTGCTTTTAATAAGCATTAGAACGGAAAAGACAAATTTCTCTAAGTTTTACAGCATTACAACTTCATGCACAAGAGAGTTGTCAAGAATCACTATTTAACCTATATCTTTACTTACTGAAGAGGACAAATTGAACTATTTGATAATAATTAGTAGGTTTGCTTGTTAAAGTTAAATATTCAAGAGACTATTTTGCTAAAGCCCTAAAGTTTAGGGATGCTTAACTTTTACCTTATTTTCTTTATTAGGTTAGGAAAGATTCATGATTGAAGAATAAGATGAAACCATCTTGATTTTTCTTGCTTTTAATAAGCGTTGGAATAGAAAAAGACAAATTTCTCTAAGTTTGACAGCGTCACAACTTCGTGCGCAAGAGAGTTGTCAAGAATGACTATTTAATCAGTATCTTTACTTACGGAAGAAGGCAAATTGAACTATTTGATAAGATTTAGTAGGTTTGCTTGCTACAGTTAAATATCTAGGAGACTATTTTGCTAAAGCCTTAAAAAGTTTGGGGATGCTTGAACTTTTACCTTATTTTCTTTATTAGGTTAATGGTTTATTTAGAAAAGAATCATGGACCAGGCCCTCCATACTTATATTGTGAAATATCAATCCAGCTGCAACTTGAACCCTAACTTCCAAATTCCTACTGGTTTGATTAGTTTGTTAATTTTGTCTGCTTCTTCTTGAAATGTTCTAATAGTTCATATATTACAAGCTGCTTGAAGGATTTGATGAACTGATAATTAGGGTTTCTACTTGGACTATGAAAAACTGTAAATTAGATTGTACTGCAAATCTCAGAAATGAGTGTTATTTGTAAAGGTAATCATGAATTTGAAACTCTATATGTTTGTTTACGGGTGTTGATTTTCTCTCTCTCTCTAGATTTCTTTCTCTCTCTCTTTTTAGTCAAAGACACTTTAGAACAGATTACCTTACTTTTGTAAATCTACAAGCTCAGAGAAAACTATAAAAACAAACAATAATCAGTTGTTTAAAAATATATATATATATATATATATTTAGAAAAAATATAGATTAGAAAGTAAAAGTACCCCTAAAATTCACTATTGTGTAATGTAATTAAGACTTCTTTTTCTTCCTAATTTCCTTGTTTGGAATATTGTTTATTAACATCTGACTTGATACTCTAAATTTAATCAAATCAATGAAGAGTGGTTGGATTTATCGTATCTGAAATAATATCAAATGTAAGAAACTTTGTTTAAGGTAATAGCTGAACATTAAACAATTCAATCTGCAATTGCAAATCCAATTCACTTGATGTTAAATATAAAAATATAAAAATATTGTTCTTTATTACCTTAAGTTTTTGGAGAATAGCGGTTTTTTCATATTATTTCACATAGCATCAGAATATGAGGTCCTGACTTCGAGTCCCGAAGGCTTGATATTTAATTCTCTCATTTAATTCAAGTTTATATTTTGAGTATGTGTATTAAATATAAATATTAAAAATATCTTAAGTTTTTGGAGAAAAACGATTGATTCATAAAATTTCACGTCAATCATGGGCCTATCAAAAAATTTCGAGCTATAAAATATAATAACATTGTTCTCTATTAGCTTAAGTTTATAGAGGATAACGGTTGTTTCGTGTTATTTCACATGGTATCAGAACAAGAGGTTCTGAGTTCGAGTCCCATTGGTCCTATCTCATTTAATTTTCTCTTATTTAATCTAATTTTTCATCTTTGGCTTATCAAAAATCTTGAACCCACATGTGAGGGTAGTGTTGAATATATGACAACTTTAGTATTTTAAGAATAATAGTTTTTCATATAATTTCAGACTTGACTTGATTGCTTCATATAATTTCACACTTCATATAATTTCTGTGTCAAACAGTAGGCAAACTTATGGGAGCAATCCGAAGATCATCGGGAACAGGAAGTGGCGGACATGGCGGTGGCAGCAGTGGTTCAGGCACTAGTGGCAATGGTGCAACAGCCTCAGGTGGCCATGGCTCCGGTGAATCATCTGGGGCAGTCCCAGTCGCAGGAGGTGGCGCAGTCGTCCCCCGAAATGCGGGAGCTGCAGTCCACCACCGCAGGCACAATGCTGCTGGTAGAAGCAGAAGCTTTAACTTCTTCCTCGCTGTCACTGTAAACACAATCTTACTGGCTGCTGCTGTTCTGGCTTACTAATTAGTTTGTGTGAACGTTTACAGAGAAATAAGATGCCTGGTTTTGTAGGTTGTGGTGGGTTTGTTGTTTGTTTGTATAATGTTTATTTTGCTGTTTTTTGTGCTTGTAACTATATAGGACTTTTGAAGTGGGTTTTTTTTTATACTGCAGTTGTGAAAGCTTGTTATTCTACTAAAGAAGATTTTGATAGGATGTTAGTTTAACTGTTTGATCTCATTGATGGATGATATTGAGTAATTATTAGTTTCATTTTAAGGGCTGTTCTTTGTAATTGGAAGCTGAAGAGACAGCAGGAACTCTGCTCCTTACTGCTAACTTATTAAATTATATACTTATATTACCTCTTTTTTATGAGAAAACTAAAGGTCCATTTGCCTAGCTTTTGAAAAAGTGATTTTTGAAAAAGTATTTTTTGTTTGGAGTAAGTGATTTTGATTAAAACAGTAAGAGGCGTTTTGCTTGGAGTTTAGAAACAACAAAGTGATTTTTTCTGAAATGATTTTGAAACTATTGGAAAATTTATTCTGAGATGTTTGATAATTATATTTTATTCCAATTTTATTTTAAATAATATAAAATTTTAAATTTAAATTTGAAAGCTAAAATTAAATTTTTCAATTTTTCAAATTGTACAAAAATTTTAACAATTTTTTGTAAATTATTCAAAAAAATATATTTAAATATTTTAATTTTGTAAAACATAAATAATTCAAAATTAAATTTAAAAATAACTATAAAATATAAAAATATAAAATTAAATTTAAAAATCTATATATTTTAAATATAAATTATAAATAATATTGAATAGAAAATATAAAAAAATTTAATATTTAAATTTAATTTAAATTTAAAATTCAAAGATTAATTTAAAATTAAAATATAAAATACAAATATGAATATAAAATCATAAATTTAAAATTAAAAATTTAAAATTATATTTATTAAAAATATATAATCTTATGAACATTAACCACATATAAAATTTTAAATAATTTAAAATATAAATATAAATTAAATTTCAAAGTTTAAATTTAAATTAAAAATTTAAAATTTAAATAATTATGAATTTAAAATTAGAAATTTGAATATTTAAATTTAACAATTTTAAAAAATTTAAAATAATTTAGAAATTTTAAAATTAACCATTTGGAATAGTTAACAATTTAAAATTTAAAATTATGTTTTTTTTTTTTTTTTTTTTTTTTTTAAATTTAAATTTGAATAATAAAATTTAAAATTTGAAATATTTTAATTTAAATTAAATTTAAAATTTTAAAATTTTGCATATGTAAATTTAAAATTTGAATATAATTTTAAAATTTAAATTTTAAATTTTAAAAATTTATAATTTGAAGATTAAAACTTATAATTTAAAATTTAAAAGTTTAAATTTAAAATTTAAAATTTAAAATTTAAATTTTGAATATGTAAAATTTAAAATTTAAAATTTAAAATTGAATATTTAAAATTTAATTTTTAAAATTTTATAATTTGAAGATTAAATTTTATCTTAAATTTGAAATTTGAAAATTTAAAATATAAAATTTGAGATTTGAAATTGAAAATTAAAATTTTAAATTTAAAGTTTGAAATCTATTTTTAAAATTTTTAATTTTAAAAGTTAAAATTTAAAAATTCAAAAATGAATGTGAAAATTAAAAATTTAAATTAAATTTAAATTTAAACATTGAATTTAAAATTAAAATAAAAATTTGAAGTTTGAGTCCAAAATCATAATCAGATTTCAAGAAGCAGCTTTTTTCTGCTTCTGATTCTGGGGCCTTTAAAATCAGTTTTCTGATTCTGAGAAGGAGAATCAGATTTTAAAAATGAAGTTGCCAAACGCTCTATTGGGCCGAAAATCACTTTTCAGCCCAAAAGCTCTTTTTAAAAGCTAGGGCAAACATCCCCTAAGTAGTCATTTTACTCTTCTTCTTGATGTAGTGCTTGAAGTGATTTTTTGAAATAAATGATTTAGATCATTACAGTTATTTTTATCAAACTTAATGTAAATATTATCTCGTTTTAATATTTGCCAATCAAGAAAGATCGGTCGCTTTTTATATAAGTGAAAAAAATTATTTGAAAATTTGATTTTTTCAAAGAACACAATAAGAATGCATCTAGAAAGATATTTTTCGTCTATAAACCTAATTGTGTTACCACGAACATCTTTACACAATTGTGCTGCCACAAACAATTGTGCTGCCACGAACAGCCCAACCGGTCGCAGGTGTTCCCTACCAAGTGGTGGTTCATGATACAGATTAAATTTATTTTAAGTTTTAATTAAAGTTAGATTTATAGGTTCATGACTTTTACCAAACTCAAAAGTCTACTTTTAATTATCCCACATTTATAGTGTTAGAAACTCTCGGTTAAGACACCAGATATAAATATTGATAATAAAAAAGATTAAACTATAATGATAAAATTTTATTGATATAATATGTTGAGTATGTGGCTTAAGCAGGGGCATGCCCACACTATATATGAATTTTTGAAAATAAAATGCTCTGTTTAGTGATATGATGGTCGATTCAAGTTAAATTTGAATTGGGTTTGCTTAGTTAAAAAACTTGGTGCTCATATTTGATTTGAGTTTGATTCGCTCAACTTAACGACTCGCGGTCAATTGAAGTTGAATTTGATTTGAACTTGATCTGCTTAGTTTAAAGACTTGACGGTTAATTGAAGTTCAGTTTGATTTGAACTTAATTTGCTCAATTTAACGACTTGGTAGTCAATTGAAGTTCAATTTAATTTGAACTTGATTTGCTTAGTTTAACGACTTGGCGTTCAAGTTGGGATGAATTTGATTTGAATTTGGTTTATTTAGTTTAGCGACTTGACGATCAATTGAGGTTGAATATGATTTGAATTTAATTTGCTGAGTTTAACGACTTAGTGGTCAATTAAGGTTGAATTTGATTTGAACTTGATTTGCTCAGTTTAACGACTTGGCGGTTAATTAAAGTTGAATTTGATTTGAACTTAATTTACTCAATTTGATGACTTAGCGGTCAACTGAAGTTTAGTTTGATTTGAACTTGACTTACTCAGTTTAATAACTTGACAGTCAAGTTGAGTTTGATGTGAACTCGATTTGCTCAATTTAATGACTTGGTGGTCAGTTAAAGTGGAGTTGCCATTTTGGTGACATGGTAGCCTATTGAAGTTGAGTCGTTTAATTTAATAACATTTCAATCGATAAATTCAGATTATTCAATTTAATGACTTGGTAGTGATTTGAATTTGGGTTACTTTATTTTATAACATTGAAATAGGTTGGAACTGAATTAGTTAGTTTAATTACATTTTCGTCTGTAAACATACTCAATTTAATGATTGGGCGGTCATTTGAATTTTGATTACTCTGTTTTATGATGTAGGAGTAGGTTTAGGACTGAGTCGGTTAGTTTAGTGACATTCTGTCGCTCGAACTCAAGTTACTTAGTTTAATGATTTGGTGGTCATTTGAATTTGGGTTACTCCATTTTATGAAATGGGAGAATTAAGGTTCAAACTAAATCAATTAGTTTAATGAAATTTTGATCGATGAATTCAGATTTCTCATTTTAATGGCTTGACAGTCATTTGAGTTTAGGCTATTTTGTTTTATAATGTAGGAGTAGGTTTGGGACTACGTCGGTTCGTTTAATGACATTTCGGTCAGTGAACTCAGTTTACTCAATTTAATGACTTGATGATCATTTGAATTTAGGTTACTCTGTTTTATGACATTAGGTTGAGGACTGAGTCGGTTAGTTTAATGACATTTCGGTCAGTCGGGGATTAACTGTATCGAGCCCACCACGAAGATGGCCACTCATATCAATCTAATAAGAGGATTGTGATTATGCGAATTGTGCTCATGCACCTACCTTCGGTGTTGTGGAGGCCAAAGTGGTTTACAAGTCATTATTGTCGAAGAAGAAAGTAGAGGCCATGAGGCCTTCTTCTGCATTGTTGTTGTCGATGGAGAAGAAGACGTGGATTGTGCGTCCTTGTTGCCGTTGTCATCTCCATTGCCACCGCCCTCCTTTTCTTTTTGATTTCTTTTTTTTCTTTGTTTCTTTATTTTTTATTTTGTCTGAGAGAGGACAAACCCACACCCTCCCTCTCTCTGTGTGTGTCCGATTCAGAGAGGAGTAGGCGCCCTCTAACGCCGCTCCTGTATTTGTTTGTGTTGTAACCTTTTTTATTAATTATGAAAAATTAATATTTTTAACATATGCAATGAAGTTGCAACTTCACTTTACTTGCATTCAATGCGAACTTTTATAACCTATACATTTGAACCTACATCAAATAAGAGTTAATGTAAGTGCATTCTCTTTTACTATCCTATAACTCCTATAGCACTAAACATTATGTAACCTATAGGTTTAATATTCTTAGTAACCTATAGATTTGTAGGCCTATACATAGAGGGCATTGCATTCTTTTGAAAATATAACAGAAAAACAATAACAAGTTATTTCTATTCTACTTTTGAGAGAGAGAAGGTTAATGAAAAGTGTTCTTTTGGTGGAGCTTTGGGCTCATCCACTTGTGCAGAGTTGGTGAAGCCACATGATGAGGGTCGAGCTGTTATATCCTGGAGGGGACAAGTCAGTATTTGTAATACACTGAACTTTAGCAAATTGCGAAGTTCGAGTGTGTGGAATGATATGTGGATCTATCCTACACCTTCTAAAAGGCTTAGACAAGTTTTTGGCCAAGTTAGAGGTTGATTGGAAGGTTAAAAGTAAGAAAGTGCATTGATCTGACAAATATTCAGCCTTTTCTGCATTGTGTACCGGTACAACCATCATCGTGTACCGATACACAATGGTAAAAACGTGGCAGCAAGGCTAATTTGGTAATTTCACATTTTATCTCTATCTACTTGACCCCAGCACGACTCCTGGAGTGTTTTGGAAGGTGTTAGAGCTCAGAGGAAGAGTTTTGCACTTATCTTACTCTCTCTCTCTAGGATTTTTCTCTCTCTACATAGAAATCGAAGATTAAGCTCGATTTCCTCGCCTCGCTTGTTTTTCGCTGGTTGTGAGTGTCGCGGAGCTATCGTGGACGAGTGAGAGAGTGTTTTGGAAGGTTTTTCGCAGCTCTGACCTAGTAGGTTACCGGTTGGAGGCTTGTTAAGGTAATTGACGCAACTATTCTCTAATCGATGTTCTAATAGTCGAATCGAGGGTTGATTTTGAGTTTTTTCTCCCAGCTGAGTTAGACAGAGGTTCCTGTCACGCCCCGCGACCAACCGCCTATTTGGACCGGGCCGCGGCGCCGACAACAGACCGCCGAACGGACCGGGGATTCCTTTGTACGCGGACAGAGTCTCCCCAGTACGTCCAAGGCGTCGCAATCCAAACAATATAGATATGTTCCAACCAGGAACGGATATCAATCAAGATTGCATAAGGAAGTATCAAATACATAAACTACTAGCTTNGCGGTGTTTATGTTTCAAGGAGACAGGTGAGCCCGTCTCAGAGGAAACATAAACGTGCCGCATGGTTGCCTATGTTGTCCTAGTGTTGGTGTTGGATGTAAATGGTTAGTTGTTGGTTAAGTACTATACGTAAAAGTATGTCGATTGTTAGGAATCTTACTACGTACGGAGATTCGTGAGGAATCCGCGACCTACTACGTTACGTGTTATGTTGTTGGTAGGATAAATTTTTACGAGGGGTGTGTCTTCGAAAATAAAAACTTGAGATTAAGTAAGTAGTACTTTTTGGTAAACTTTTGGAAAACTTTTGATAAAGGGTGTGCCTTTGAGATAAAACTTTTGGCTAATGGAGCTCCCCATCTTTTGGTGCTACGCATTTAGGTATTTATGTTTAGCCTCTTGGTGTTTCATATGTTTGTAGGGTTTTGACTTCTAGGTATTTGGTTTAGGTATTAAGGTGTTTAGGTGTTTAACTTGGTCGAGTGTTGTAAGTTTGTAGTTCATACTAGTAGATTGACTTGGTATATTTGATTGATTCGATATTGTTGTCTTATCATTCCTATTTTTGATTTAGCTATTGGACCCAGCCTTCGAGATAGCTGGCGATGCTTGCATGGTGTGCAGAGCAGGGTTTTGAGTAGCGGACGTTATGGACTTTTTACCACCCCCTCCACTCTTGTACATTTGTACAGAGGGGAGGGTCACCCATGGCGGTGGCCGGTCTGTACGTCACGTGGGCCAGGTTGAAAAAAAAAAAAAAATTGGTACATCTTCCGCGACTCTGAGTTTTAAAAATAGTAATGGCTTTTAAATCGGCACCGGGGCGTGACAGCAGCTCACGTACGAACCTGTAACACCCCAAAACAACATGGGGTGAGAACCAACTCCATGGTTCCCAGTGGGTACGGCCACCCAAGGGAAGAGCTAGACCAATAGGTCCAAAGGAGGCAATTGCAGGTTAGTTTAATAAACAGATAGATATATACATCTTGATTATGCAACGAATAAAACCATGCCTTGCCTTACAAACGTAATAATGAAATGCTATATGCAAATTATGCAATAATGCAACTATGCAACCAACTAGTAGTTCATTCGATACTACTTCCAATTCTGCTAACCATAGCTCATCCAATTGATATCTAAGGTTTCCTCTATCTTAGATTCTTGTCAATTACCGTTTTAATCATAAAGTTTCATCTACCTTTACAAAGCTAACCGCCCGACTCGATCTTGAGTCAATCGTCTGCGGAGTACTGCACCAAAATCAGGCTCGAGGCGATGGACGTCTCACATACACCTCAACCCTAAATCCTCTCGACTGGGATACCAAATTCATAACTCATAATGCATACATTCACTTGGTTTTGACCCAATCTTGCCGGTTAACCATGTTAACCCCAATGACTCACGACCCAAAATTCCTTAATAATGGGAGACTCGAACCTCCCTGGGGACCGTCTTTCGGGGCCACTATCCCCGTGGTGACCTACTCCGGAGCGCACCGCTCGAGGGGGAGCTACCGCCCTCAAGCCAAGACTTATCGTGAGTGTCGATCCAATCCTCAACTCGAGGATACATAGCCACTAGTCACAATGCCAATGTCACAATAGGTTTCTACCTATTTAATCATGCCACTCTCTATGTCAACTTGGTCCAATGTCAATATGGTTAAACTATGTTTAACAACCACTTTCTTGATGCCAATCATGTCTCTATTTTTATTGTCACCCTCGTTTACTAATGTCTAAGTCCAACTCTCACATTCACACAATAATAGGGTCCTAACATACATGTCCATTATGGTTCTGCCATTCTCTATGTTCAACTACGTTAGAAACATGTCATTAAAAACAACCAAGGTTCATATGTACTTAGCCCTATTATGCATGAATGAAACCAAAATATACATGCTCAATCACCACAAGTGTTTGCTAGGTTGAAGACACTAGGTTTAATGCCACTCAATATAATATATAGATAGATTGTCCACATCGAGCATTACACTAGTTTTCCAATGTCGAGTTCTCTAATCAATCTAGAGTTATCGACCCAATTTCAACATGCATAGATCATCTACTATGTTCCACAATATGGCAATATGTCATCAAGTATGTTTTTCTATTTAACATAATCCACAATATGTTAACATAATATGTCATCATGCACATATACCACTAGCATCACATGATATGTCAACATACATATAGTCATTATCCAAAATAGTCCATACTTAGCATCTCATGCATTCTTTTAGTATTTAATTTATTATGCATTTCATCTCATTGGTAGGTAATCTCAACTACATAGTATGTTTCAAGCATTCATATTATCATGTAAACCTACCAATACAACTATATGCATCAATTAGAAAACCATTTCTCTTAGACATATAGGCGACCTAGTCGCTTCGGTGAGCACAACCCACCTCAAAATGCTTTGCGATTGCTTGTAGTCACTTGCAATCGGCCTCCCGCGGCGCCCGGCACCCGGTTTGGCCCGATCTCTCGCGCGACCACCCGAACGGCCTCCAATCCACGATTCGAAAATTAAAGGTCTTCGGTTATGTGCCACGGTGCTTCAAATCCATTTTCATGATTTTATGATGTCGCCTCGGCCCTCCAGGCGGAAACGAAGCCTAAACGTCCGTTTCTTTAATATCTTTACAACGGCTCGACGAATCGCCGAACCGACTTCGCCAACGCGTTTGTTTACCTAGCAATTAGGTTTACGGAGGGTCAAATGAGATCAAACCCTACTATTTACAAAAACCCCAAAATTGGAGCCCTAGATGCAAGTATAGCAAAATCCATCATTTAACTTCATGAATCATGCATTAACCATCTATTTAGCATCCTAGGATTCCTCTAAATCCATTTTTAGAGCATATAATTAAATCTCTAAAGATCTACCATTAAAAATCTAGCCTCTACATATGCTCCAATTAACCCAAATTAAATGGATTCAACATGCTAATCAACACATTAGAGGCTATTAGAATACTAAGCATTAAGAATTAAACCAAATCCTAGCTTAAATTATGAGATCTCACCTTAGACCACCATGCTCATCAAGCTAAATCCACCATTGGAAAGCTTGCTTCCACCATTAGAGAGCTTCAACTTCATCTCCACCGTCATCCTCTCTAAAATTCCAATTTTGAGAGAAAAATTTAGAGAGATAAGAGAGATTTCTAGGGAGAGAAAGGAGAGTTTCTCTCTCCCCACCATGTGTGCGTGCGTGGTGTGTGTGTGTGGTGGTCGGCTGAAGGAGAGAAGAAGACATGCTTCTTCATAATAGCCCCTCCAATACTATTCACTTCAGGCAGTTTGAAATCTGATATCTTTCGCCGGAGCTCCCTGAATATCCATTTGAGCTCAAATTTGACAGGCAGACTCGGTTTAACGTACTGAGCAAGAATATATTTTAAGTTTTCAGTTTCGACCCCGTTTGGTCACCGAAAGCTGTACCGAACTGTAATCTTTATCAGATAACTGTCGAATTTTATTTTCCACCTTCCGGGTGTCAGAATAATATATTACTTTAAATCTAGCCTCATAAAAATATTTCTAACTTATCCTCCAATTTTCATAATTTTCTGAGACTGTGCATTTTTTGCTAATTTATCTGTCCCGTTTTCAACAAAAAATTTTAAATTTTATATTTTCATTCCGATTTCAGCACAAGTCACTTTTGACTTATGTTTTACTTATCTAAATTCAATAAAAATAGTATCTCATGCTATTTTTATTTATTCTTTATTTTTATACTAAAATCTGATATGTTACAAGGCCGAACCCACTGGGAATTTTGTTGTAGTTCTCACCCCACTATTTCCACAGAGCTTGGACCGAGTGAACCGACGGACGACCGCGGTAAAGGTAACGCGCCATAGACAGTGACCGCCAAGTTGGGTTGACATTTTGTAGTTGCATATATTTATATCATCTTTTGTATTTGATGATTAGATATGTTAAAGTATGAGTATAAAAGCATTCCATTTTGAGGAAATGTGATGTAATAAGAAATGATGAAAAGCAATGTAATGGAGAAAAATACTTGTATGCTTGTAAATGGTTAAAAATTAATCATTCTACTTGTATAGTTTACAATTCTTTCACTTTGGCTATTGCTTACTATCGTGTAAGCCATTATGTATGTTTCCGCTTGTGCATTCTCTTTGTTTGAATTGTACATGTGTTGAGCCTTGGGCAAACAGGGGAGGCTCTGTCCGTTAGGCGTCTGTTCGACATGCCCGGATCGGCCAAAGGGATCGGTCCCGGGGCATGACAGAATATCCATACATCAAATCCTGTATAGCCCCAAACTATGCACATGGGTTTGGAACACATCCTTAACTATCGGCTTGGTCAACGAATCAGTACCATCCTATTGGTAGAGATATGTCGAAGAGAACTCATCAAGTCTAATCATATCTCGAATGTAGTGAATCATATATCTAAGTATTTCGTTCTACTATGATATTTAGGATCATTTACATACTCCAAGGGAGCTATACTATCCAAAAACATCTCTACTAGCATATCCGCTCTAGATATAGCGTCGAGGTGGCGAATAGATCTCTTCAACCATACAACCTCTTGAACAGCTGTGGAATAAGTGACATACTCTGCCTTCATTGTTGACAACGCAATGTAGCTTCGCTTCTGCACCAGGAACCTACTTCACCCCCAAAAATAAAAACATAGCCTAAGGAAGACTTGCTCATCTCTATCAGTACTCCAATCGGCATCACTGAATCCTTTTAATCTTAAGCCCCTATTATGAAAGTAGAGAATGAGATCACTAGCTCCATTTAAATATTGAAAGATTCTCTTGACCACCTGCTAATGAGTAGGTCCTAGGTTACTTTGGTAATGAATTTCCAAACCAACAGCGAAGCAGATGTCTGGGCAAGTAACATTGTGGCATACATCAAGCTACCAACAACACTCGCATAAGAACTCTACTCATTTGTTCCTTCTTCTTATCCATCTTAGGGCATTTATTGTGAGGACTGAGAATTTGACTGTGTAGCTATACTTTTTGTCGACGTTATTTTTGTGTGTAATTTAATTATATAAACACTCGTCAAGTTTCAAGAGAAAACGAGTTAGGATGGAAAAGTTACACGATCTTTACTAATCACTTAGAGTGAATAGTAACTCGGGTTTTTCGGAGAAGCTAATGAGTGGAGATGGCTTCGGGTGCGTATTGGACTCGTTTATAGTGATCCAATAGCTCGTTTTCAATGGTTCAACTGTCCTGGACCCCAATGGCACTGACGGATTTGGATTTTGATGCATGGTTTTCGAGAAAAAGGAATTTTTATCGAAAAGAGGGTTTTCGTTCTTTACTGTTCTTGCATTGTAAAACTTCTCGTGCTCCGTGCATGTGTTCTGAAGTAGGGTGGAGGATGTTTCGTGTACCTACTAGTAGTAGGGAATTCAAATTCGAATTTGAATTTGAGGTTTATTAGATTTAAACATATATATAGGTGTGGTTTTTGGAAAATTGGAGAGTGGATGGGTTTCGTCGTAAATCGGCAACCAAATCTGGCAAAAAAAATAGTAGTTTTGACACTACAACAAAAACGGTCTATAGCGACACTTTTAAATGTAGGTACATGTCAAAAAAGTGCTGCTAACTAAAATTACCGACACTTTTGAAAAGTGTTGCTATATGTGGGGTCGCTAGGTATATAGTGACAGTTAAAGAGTGTCGCTATAACCTAAAAGAGTGCTGCTAATTTACCAACACCTATTTAAGCATTTAGCAACCGCCGAAACTCTATCTCGTTGGCTGTGGTGGCAGAGGAGGACGACAGGAAAGGCTCTTCGTCTAGAATGTGAGTGAATTGAGTGAAGAGAGAAGAAAAGATGGTAATTAATTTTTCTTTTTTTATTTTTTTTTGTTTGTAATCGGGCCAAATGGACTGGGTGTGGTGGGTTGAGTAGAGTAATCTTTTATTTTTGGTTGGATTGGGCTTTATATTTAGGCATTAGTAGATGTTTTTATAAATTTTAGCATAAATGGGACACTTACTCAAAAGTGTCCCAAACATGTATCCCTATAACCTAATTCTGTTGTAGTGTGATGCCCCGGTCGTGCTGAACGCATTGGCTTAATCCGATCGCAGATCCGACGGATGGATCTCCGAGAATCGCATAATGTTCGCTAAGGGGTCAAAAGTGGCAAAACGGAAACTTCGTGAAAAGCCCTATATTTTATATACCGTTTTGCGCGATTTCGAACGTTGAGCTGCATATACGTGAAATACACGTGGTGTGAGGGACTTGCCTGAAAATATTTAGCTTTGAAGGACTTTGTTGCAAAATGATCAACTTACATATATAAGACAATTAGGGTTTCATGCATGAAACCCTAACCGTAGTAGCTCACCTCCTCAGCTGCGCCCCCAGCAACCTCCACCTCCCTCCCCTGCCCTCGCCGCGCACGCCCCGGCTGCCGCCGAGCGCCGCCGGCCACTAGAAAAGGGCTACATTGCCTCCTTCTCCACCATACACCCTTCATCTCTACCGTGGACCACAGGGAAGGGCCCACACACCTCGGGCTCCTTCCCCTGGTCATGGCCCCAACCTCCGGCGACTCCCCCGCCGTCCCCGCTCGTCGCCGTCACCGTCTGGGCACCCTGCAGCCGAGCTCGGTCAGCACGGGCCGAGCCTAGGTCCTCATTTTCCTCTCGCGCTGCCGCCGCCTAGGGCCGGCTGCGTCGCCTTCCCCTGGCCTCCAGCGACCCATCGCTGTCTGCCGCCCCCTGGAACAAGCCGTGTCGCCGTCCCTCGACCTCCAGCGACTCCGCCAGTCGGTCCTTGCCAGCACTGCGCACTGCCGCCGCCGCTCCTGGCAGCCTGCGGCCGCTCTAGACCAGCTCGGGCCGAGCCTAGGTCCTCATTTTCCTCTCGCGCTGCCGCCGCCTAGGGCCGGCTGCGTCGCCTTCCCCTGGCCTCCAGCGACCCATCGCTGTCGCCCCGGAGCTCCCCCGGCCGCCGCTGCTCGTGAACCCGAGCCAAGCTGTGCGGGCCCGGGCTTCTCCGTCGCGCCTCTGGCCGCCTCCCGCCGCTGGCTAGTGTAAGCCTCGGTCCTCACTGACCGGCCACACCCATCTCCTGCCGGTGTGCTGCCGTTCAACCGCCGCCGGCCAACCCGTGCTCTATCTCGTTCCGGTAAGCTTTTTTAATTATTTCTGCGCATAGTATCGGGTTCGGGTCACTGTTTCGGCAATCCGAGGGCACCCCGATGCTCCCAGAAGTGACACGACGATCCCTGACTTATGCCGATCATCATGCTCACCTCCTTTGGGGTCACGGGATCCCGGTTTGCGTGTTAGACGCGGTTTAGGTTCAGCACGCGCGATTCGCTGATTTTGGCGTCGCTTTCGTGCTCTCCTCAGTGGACAGCCATGCTTCAAATTGAGAGCATGGCCTCCGGCACATTGAGACCTAGCAGCATGTGTCTCGGCCAGCCTCGAAAGTCCTCGGTTTGCGCTGTCGGGCCGTAAAACCCTGAAAATCACATAAAATAATGTGATTTTATGTGATCGTAGGGACTTGTATGCAAATTTACGCTTCGTGGCTACTGTGGGCAGTGTGTGCAGGCAGCGGGTGACCTCTGGACTGGTTGTCCAAGGTCCGAGGCTTTTACGAAAATCGAATATCGATTTTTGTTGCATTTTTCGGCGAAATCAACCGACGGAACATGATTTCGGTTCGAATTTCTTCCAACGGTGCCTTAATGTAATTTGCTTTGTCGCTGAGCCTTATTGCTGGTAACTTGTGTCGTTTTGAGGGTTCGGAGACGACAGGTGAGCGACGGTGGGTTCCGGTGTCGAAATTGACACTTCCAAGAACCTGGATCGGAACGGTTATCAGACGATAATCGTTTCGATGTGAGTTTATGTGTTTGCTGCCAAGACAGCTGTATTATGTGGTTGTGTGGCAGCGGGTGACTCGTGGCGCGAGTCGGTGAGTCCCGGGACACTTTGTGGGTCCCGATGGAGTCCTGGTGTTGTTTTCAGGACTTTCAGCGAGTTACGGTAATTGATTTTGGAAAACCGATTCCCATGGGTTTAAAGGTGGGATTGTGAGTTTAGTGTTTCATATATGTGGGTTGGATTCTAATCCGGTGGACCCTCCGTAGGTCCGGTTGACATTCTTCCACAGTCGGGAAACCAATGCTACATTCGTACAGGTGGGTACTTCGACCCGCAGTCGGTACAGTGGTGCACGCTCGGTGACATTCTCTCCACCCTTCCTTACTATCATTTCCATATTATGTGTTGAGCCTACCACCCTTATTATATATCTTTATTGCTCTACTTGGTTAGTTTGCATATCCAGTATCATGTTTTAGAAGTAGAGCAGATTGGTGATTATACGTGAGATCTGCGTCCTATTCTGTCGATTCTGGGCTTCTGATATTATGACCTATTCGGTCGGTTCATTGCATATGGTATTGTGACCTACTTAGTCGGTTCGATTACTTGGTGACCTACACGGTCGGTATACCCTCAGTGGTAAGATTGTCGGCTAGTTGCCGACGGTTTGGTATTAAGCATTTCAGCATCGATTGCCACTACTCATTTGCATTTCACGAACACCAGCGGTCTGATCCACCGTAAGAGGGTGTTCTTTTTTGGAAAAGTGGTTGGGCGTGCCAACTCGTGAGTCCGACGGCCTACTATGGGTTATATGCAGGTAGAGTGGCAGTGGCATAGGCCTGAGGTCTGTGGACCGATATGACAGGTTTCTGATTGGGTACTTTTGGACTTGTCGTCCAGTTGATGCATGCATACAGTAGCGGTAGTGACTTATATATATCTCGTTCCTTATTTATCATTGCTATTGTATTACTGTTATCTATACTTTCAGTTATCCTCCTTGACTGGTGAGTACCCCTCGCCCTCGTCGGCTTACGGTACCCACTGGGAGGGGAGACATGTGTACATGTTCTCACCCCCTACCCTCTTTCAAGTGACGTTGTAGGTCCGAGTCAGGACGATGCGTGAGGTGCGTATCTCATGATCGGTTTAGAGCTCCTGACCCGGTGTATTTGGTTTAAATTCCTAACTCTACATTATCAAAATAAATGACTTAGATATTATGGTTCAATTGGTTTTCATTTATTTTGACAAATGTGGTTTTGTCAAAGTAATAATGCACTTATGGTTTTCTTATGAAATGAAAACGGTTTTCTACCTCTCGTGGTAGCATGTGTTTAAAGGAAAAGAGTTTTCGTGTGGGAAACAGTTTTTAAAAGAGTTTTCGCGGTTTTCATGATTCTTAGTATTTCAAATTAAGTTTCCGAGTGGAAAACGTTTTAAACTGATAGATGTAGAATTATGATTAACTGTGATGGATTGAATGTGAATGGAATATGTGATGTGGTGATTGTATGTGAATGATTATACTGTGTGGTTGTATCTTGTATTTGTCTGACGCCGTGCAAATAGAGAGGAGACTCTCTCCGTATGAACAGTGGACTCCTTGTATTTGTGGTTGATCTGACGTCTTCTAGGGTTAAAGTTTTCAAAAAAAAAAAAATTAGGTACTTCCACATCGTTTTTAAATCCAAAAAGGGACCCCGGGGCATGACAGATTAAAATGGTATCAGAGCTAAGTTACAACCATGGCACCACTCACAGATTGTTTTGAAAAATAAACTGAACCATTGGTTAGGTTGACCTATAGGAAGACCTAAGGTATATAGGCACGCGAGTGCAAGGTTTGGGCTTAGGTCCCCTTGTGCCAGTCGAGCTTAATAATCTCGAGGTGCGTGGTGGTTTTGTGTACGCACTACGATTTTTGCACAAACTCGTGTCTCAGTCGGGAGTAGTGGCGGTGTACCTATGTGGACATCAAGTGGCGGGGTGACGTTCACCAGGTGTAGCCACTCCTATCAGGTGGGGCCTTAAAGGGCCAGGTGATTTTTGGGCCTTGGCGGTTGTCTTAACTGCCGGCGTTCCGGCCACTCTCTCTACATAGGGCACGAGAGCTACTGCGAGCGTCTCTACAGAGATGACACTGAGATTAGCTACGGTCGCAACTTCAGTGGGGCTGCTAAGGTGTAGCCTAAGGTTTTTGTAGCGGCCGTCTAGGCGACTGCAACGTTGGTGTTGCTTTCTTAGATTTTTGGGTAGGGTTATGAGTCCTACCCCTCCTTCTTGATTGCTGGTGGAATCGTCGGTGTGGGTCTTTTGACCTTTAACTAGTTCATACGTCAAAGTGATGTGTACTAGAACTGGGCAGACACAGTTTTAGTGTCAGGTCTCTGTTGATGCATACATCGTATGCGGTTATCCTAACACCTAATTGGTGTGTCGTGGAATAGTAGATGGTTTGGTAGGGATCCATCTTGACTTGAGTTACTTTAGGGTATTGTCGAAGTTCTCAGAACTTTGGGTATAGTTTGGTTGTGGTGCAGAAATCGGTTAGAGAAATTATTTTCTAAAGCCTCAGTTTGTGCAGTTCGCGGCTTAGAGTCGCGCTTCCAACTTGTTGTTGGTAGTGGATCCTCGGGTATTTCGCTTTTTTTTTTTTATAAGTACATTGGCTGCAGACAATGTCCTGTCGAAAGTTGGGACAAAATACTATTCTTCGTTTGAGACTTTTGGATTGGGTCGGAGATTTCTCTTGCAAGACAATCTCTATAAATTGTCTTGTGAGAAAGCTTGAGTGATGGTCATCTCTGACCACGTAGCAAGCCTTGGGTTATTCCCTAGTAGGTTTTGCGTAGTTGATTTATCGTTATTACAGATGGTTTTGACTTTGGTTTGAGTCTGGGTACTCATTAGCTCTATATTATGCCTTTCAACTAAAAGGTTTGTTTTGGTTGATAGTCTCGGCCTTTTACCGGGAGGTTCGGAATCACGGTTGATGAGTGGCTTGAGCCTGGTTGTTAGCTTTGATTATCACGGTATATGATAGCGTATAAGGTTTGCGACTCGGCTTATTGTGCAAACCTTGGAATGATATGCTTGTTCGGTTATTTGGTAACATGTGTACTTGGGTCTCAATAAGACAGGTGTTTGGTGTTGCTGGGAACATCGATCGCTAGGGTCCCTTTTAGGACGACAGCGATAGGGTCTCGTGGAAACATGTGTTGGGCATCACCGATGGTTTTTATCGCATATTGCGAATGGCAACCCTGTGCACCAAGTAATGGACTTGCAAGGAACATATGTTGGTTTGATTGAAATATTGAGCAAATCAATTGTCAAGCACAATTGGTAATGTCAGTCTTGGACCTTTTGGCCAGACGGAAGGTGAGGTCTTGGACCTAGGAGTGCCAATTACTGTAGGTGGGTTTTCAATACTAAGGGTTGGTTTTCGGCTCTTTGTATATCTGACCGGTGAGAGATTGTGGTCTCCGAGGTGAGTGTTATTGACTCGGGTTTTAGGACAACGATACATATTCGCTCGTGGTGAGCTTGCTGACGTTGTTTGCTAGTCAGAGTGTGTCGTTTCGGCGTACGATATTATACTCCAGACTTGTGGTGTTGTCCCGTGACTTTTCTACGTGAACATTCGACGTAGTTGAGTCGGTTACTACTACGCGGATCAAGGTTGGGTGGACCTAGAGTTTCTGAATGGTAAGTTATTATCTCAGATTTGACAGATATGGGATCGGATAATCCTGGTCGTGGTACTGTTTTGTGTCGGAAGGTTATTGGATGGTGTTGATCCCGGTGGGATTTGGTCCGTAGATTTTGGGTTGGGTCATTTTCCCTTATCTCGTTCGAATGGAACCGCGGTTTTATTCTTCCCTACTTCGGAGGTTGATCTATCCTGATTCAAGAAAATACGATTGATCACCACACAAAGGTGAAATTACAGCAGTGGTTTGGTATCTGAATTTGATTATGGTAGGTGCGTAGTCAAGTTTCGGGGACGAAACTTTCTTTAAGGGGGGATGATGTGAGGGCTAAGAATTTGACTGTGTAGCTATACTCTTTGTTGACGATGTTTTTGTGTGTAATTTAATTACATAAGCACTCGTCAAGTTTCAGGAGAAAACGAGTTAGGATGGAGAAGTTATGCGACCTTTACTAATCACTCAAAGTGAATAGTAAATTGGGTCTTCCGGAGAAGCCAATGAGTGGAGATGGCTTCGGGTGTGTACTGGACTCCGTTTATAGTGATCGAATAGCTTGTTTTCAACGGTTCAACTATCTTGGACCCAATGGCGCTAATGGATTTGGGTTTTGATGCACGATTTTCGAAAAAAAGGGTTTTGCCGGAAAGAGGGTTTTCGTTCTTTATGTTCTTGTGTTGTAAAACTTCTCATTGTCACGCCTCGGGGTCTTTTTGTAGTCTAAAAACACAGCAAATTTTTTTTTTTTGAAAACCTGACCCCCAAGGTATGCCAGATCCGCCACAAATATAGGGAGTCCACTATTCACATGGACAGAGTCTCCCCTATATTTGCACGGCGTCGCACAAGTACAAGATACAAACAGAATACAACCACAACTGAACATAAAGACATTCATATTCATACGCCATTTACCACAGAATCACATTCAGGGTTTATTCAGAAATTCATAACTATTAGTTTAAATGTTTTCTACTCGGAAACTCATTTTGAAATACTATTTTATGAAAACCACAAGAATATCTTTTTCAAATCTGTTTCCTACACGAAAACCCTTTTTCTTTTAAAACACTACCACGAGGGGTAGAAAATCATTTTCCAATTCACAAAATCCACAATTCCTTTTATTACTTTCATGAAACCATGTGAATTCATAAGTAATAACAACTGAACCAAATAACTGTCTAAGTCATATATCAATAGAAGTAAAGGGGTAGTAACTAAACCAAACCAACCGGGTCGGAAGTTCTATCGACCGCTACGAACGTATCTCACGTCTCGTCCCAAAACTCAACGTCTGCAGTACCTGAAAAATATGGGGGAGGTGAGAACATGTAAACATGTCTCCCCTCCCAGTGGGTACCGCAAGCCGAAGAAGGCGAGGAGTACTCACCGGATCAGGAAGAGATAAATAAGATCATGAGCAGATATACTGAGTACTGTAGCAACGATAATACATGAACAGGATGTATAAGAACAACTACCGCTACTTGAACAGGATGTATAAGAACAACTACCGCTACTTGAACAGGATGTATAAGAACAACTACCGCTATTATAAAGAAGAACTGAATGCATACATGGGTATCGAAACTATAGTAGCAAGGCAAGTATATGGAAAGAACTGTAAGTATGCATACAACAACTGCTACTATAGACATATGCGTCAACCAGATGTATAGACCAAATATACCCAATCTGGAACGGCCGTATTGGTACGCAACACCTCAGGCCCTTGCCACAACTACTCTAAACAGAAATAAGCCGTATTCGTCCGCAACACCTCAGGCAAGCCGTATTGGTCCGCAACACCTTAGGCTGAAAGCATATAACCCCTCTTGAGCTCAAGGGTTGACACTAGCAACCACTTTTCCGGAAAGGAACACCCTTCTGCGGTGGATCAGATCACTAGTGTTCGTGAAATGCGTACGAACAGTTGCGATCGATGCTGATATGCTCAAAAGCCAAATATCGGCAACTAGCCGACAATCCAACCCCTCAGGGTAAACTGACCGTATAGGTCATCGAACAGTAAGGAACACAAGTACCGACCACTCAGGTCCACTAGGATGGAACAACTCAACATCCTATCAAAGATATGCAAGTATATCTAGAACTAATCGTTAGCCACTAGCCGACAATCCTACCCCTCAGGGTACACCAACCTCATAGGTCATCACTCGACAAGAGTCACGAACTGACTGACTAGGTCACAAATATGTCAAATAATGGATATGAGTAAACTATAATCATCCGTCGGCAACTAACTGACAATCCCACCCCTCAGGGTATATCGACCTCAAAGATCATCGAACGACAGGAGTCAAGGAACAGACCGAATAGGTCACAGATACGAGATACAAGAACCGACCAAGCAGGTCACTGATATAAAGTACGAGAACTGACCAACTAGGTCAACGGGTACTGAATGCAACAACCGACCAACTGGGTCAACATCTATCACAAATAGATAAAACTACTCTACTCCTACTCAGGATACTAATCATGCAAACAGTGAGTAGAGTAAGATGTAAACGATATAGGTGCAAGGCTCAATATACTATACTACGCAATAGTAATAACAGGAGAACAGGGATAGAAGGATATCACCGAGCGTGCACCACTGTACCGACGTTGGATCGACGTACCCACCTGTACGAATGTCGCGCCTATCTCGTGACCGCGAACGATCGTAAACCGGACCTACGGAGGTCCACCGGGTTAGTATCTAACCCACAAATATAAAACACTAACACATAACCCCACAATTATATCTATAGGAATCGGTTTCCCAAAACCGATTGCCGAACTCACCGTGTCACGACCCGCGACCACCCGCCTATTTGGCCGAGGTCGCGGCGCAGCCGACAGACCGCCGAACGGACAGAGTTTTCCCTGTACGTCCTAGGCGTCGCAATCAATACAAGTACAAGAAGTTCCAACCAGAAACAGTATTCAAGCAAGATTGCATAAGGAAGGTATCAAACAATATAACACATCCTATGTTATTACAAGCATTCATCACAGTTTTCATTTTACATTACATTCAACTTCCAAATGCAATTAAGTTATTACAATTATTATTACAAGTTTGATACATTGTGTTCTTTTTCCTTTACTATACCCCTAGGCTATGCCGACTCGGAGTACCGCTATCTCTGGTCTCTGGGGTAGGGCGCTATCTATGAAGCTACGCCCTTGCCTCGCGCCGCCGCGCCGCTCACGTGCGAACCTGAAACACCCCAAAACAACGTGGGGTGAGAACCAACTCCATGGTTCCCAGTGGGTACGGCCACCCAAGAGAAAAGCTCGACCGATAGGTCCAAGGAGGTATTGCAATCATGTTAGTCAAAAAACATCTACAAATATATATATCGTAATGTAATTATGCAACTAACAGATAACATGTCCCGCAATATGCAATATGAATATTATGCAACTATGCAACTGTATAAACAACTAGTAGATATGTTGATTCTACATTCACTTTGCTAACTTTAGCTTATTTCATTCAATTCTAAGATTTCTATTACCTTAGGTTCTCAGCTCAAGTTCAACTTGCTTCTAAGGTCTCTATTACCTTAGGTTCTTGTCTCAATCACTAGCTTATAAGGTTTCCATTAACCTAATCAAGCTAACCACCAGACTCGGCCTCGAGTCAATCATCCGCGGATAGTCCACGCACTGGCTGCAACTCAGTCTGGCTGCCGTCACAGCCTACCGCAAATCTAACTTAACCATCTGGCGGCGAATTCATCGCATCGAGCCGAACAACAACTCAAGTCAAGATTTAGCCATCTGGCGGCGAACTCATCGCACCTCACCCAACAATGGTTCAAGTCGTGACTTAGTCATCTGGCAGCGACCACATCGCTCTTACCCAGCAAGGTTCAAGTCAATCTAGGCGGCATCATTCGATAAGCTAATGGGCGAGGAGAACCACGCATACCCAATTCCAGCTTATTCTCATGGCATCTCGGGGGAGGAGAACCATACATACCAGTTGAATCACTGCGAGGCGAGGAGAACGACACATACCTGCAGTTATAATTCCTTTGCTATCTCTTTCACCACAATTTCCACCGCTTCTTTTGCGACCACATCACTAGGGATTCCGGAATCCATTTCACAACTCAAGAGTTGGTCTCAAACCCTATAGTATCGACCTATCTAGATTCGATGTCCTTTCCACCCTAGGTCCAATTGACTTTAGGTTCAACGCCTCTATCACATAACCTAGGTTTACTTTAACTCTAGGTTCAATCCATAACCTATGTTCTTTAACACTAGGTTAGATGCCACTCATGATTCATCCTAGATTCAACAACCCTAGGTTCACATGTTATCTCTACCTAGATCTCGACTCTAGGTTCGCTTGTTCAACCTATGTTCATACACTAGGTTAAGTGCCACTCGATCTATTCGACAACCCTATTGTCCACATCGAGTTCAATAGATATCCACATTTTATCTAGCATGCATTATATGATGCCAACATGCATATTCTTTCTAACATGATCTACAACATGTTAACATTCATGTCTATCTCACATGATCTCATAATGCCATTATACATTTACCATATAGAGCTTGCATTTAACAATTAGAACATATTCATAATGTGTTAACATGCATATAATCTAGTATTTTCTCATCATGTCATCATACATGTATTAACTAGCATATTTGTATTATTGCATTAACATGCATTCTTTACAATATGCCCACATGCATTATTTAGCATTATTTACATGCATCATCTACATACATCATCTAGCATTTCTATAACATGCTCATTGTGCATTCTATGGTAGTCATAGCATAGCAATTAACATGCATTCACCTAGCATTTAACCCTTGCATTCATCTACCATTTATATGCATCAACATGAAACCACGTTTCTCTTAGACATAAGGGCGACCTAGTCGCTTCGGTGAGCACAACCCACCTTAGCTAGCTTTCCGATTGCTCGTCGACACTTGCAATTGGCCTCCCACGGCACTCGGCACCCGATTTGGCCCGATCTCGCAGTTGCACTCCAACAGCGCGTCGCTTCGCAGTTTCGAGAGCTAAAGGTCTTCGCCTCGCCGTTACGGTGCTCGGGACCTGATTTCGCGATTTATGGACGTCGCCTCGGCCCTCTTGGTCAAAATGAAGCTCGCTCGGCCTTATTTTGCCGATATCTTTACACCCGCTAGACGAATGCTCAATCCGTCGCTTCCCACGCGTTTAGACACCTAACAATTAGGTTTACAGAGGGTCAATGAGATCAAACCCTCATATATACGAAAATCCCATTTTGGATGCCCTAGATGCTACTACTACCAAATCCACCAAATCAATCTATGAAATGGGGAAAAACTATCTTGATAGCATGCTAGGGTTCCATTCCGACCATTTCTAGAGCATTTAAACCTATCTCTAGAGATCCACCATGAGAGAGCTAAGAAGCTTACCTCTCTAGGTTGCTCCAAGCACGAGGAAGACGAAGGAGAGGATGAAGATCTCCTTCTTGATCTTCTTCTCCTTCTTTTCTCTTTTTCTTCTTTCCTTTTTTCTTCTTCTTCCACGATCAGAGAGAGAGAGGGAGCAGTGAGGGAGTGAGGAAATGAGAGAGAGAGAGAGAGAAAGACCCCTCTCATAACCCCTTTCATGGCCATTTTGCACATAAGCCCCTCCACTTTCCACTCATTCACACTGCCCAGACTGGGCTGAACCCACGCGGAGGGACCGGTCTCTCCCCCTTGGGGACCGATCCTCGAGGACCTCCCCAGTCTGCACGCGTTCGGGAACCGGTCCCTCAGGCCCAGGGACCAGTTGCCTCGCAGTGTCGCTGCCCTCAGCCTCGGGGCAACTGGTCCCTCCCTTCAGGGACCGGTCCCCGATAGCAAGCTCGCGCAGACCACGTTCGGGAACCGGTCCCTCCCAGCAGGGACCGATCCCCGAGAGCATAACCTGCCATGTATGGGTTTTACACCATTTGCTCTCGTGGACTCATTTCCAACTTACTTCTTGGGTCTTTGACATCTTCGACCTTTCCGAAGCATACCCACTCAACCATTAGTCGATTCTGGACGCAGTCCAACTCTCGCACTTCGAGAATTCACTTTGTTACATTCTGCCCTCCTTAAAAAGAGTTTCATCCTCGAAAGTCACTCATTCATAAGTCCAATTCATCCCTCAATTGACTTATTAACTAATCGAGGGTTCCAATGCACTTTCGCACTCCGGAGTGGCCTTTCCCTCATCAGAATCATCCAAAGGCCCACTACGGGAGATGTGAGACCAAATTCACTCACATTCGCCAAAGGTAACCTCGAAAGTGCATTATGGCTTCACAAGCCTCGGTGGTAGTGCAAGTCAATACTCATGACTTCACACACTCTAGCACCATCCGTTGTTAAGCTTAAGGAGGATCCATTCCTTCACAGTTCTACTAAACATCACCGTCCCTCGAGATCAGGACTACCCTTTGTCCTTGTGGTGTGGATCTAGCAAGATCGCATCCACTAGACGAACGATCCACCACCATAATACTATGTGCACGGGTAGACCCTCTTGAATTAGTCAAGCATTCACAAGGTGACACTTTACCACTTTGGCTATTCGAGAGTTCGATACAACTCCGCTTCGCATTTCTCATCACTTCGGGGAACACACTCCGATCCAATCACCGGCATTGCCTAGAAGCAATATCATTGGTGCCTCGACCCAATTGCGAGTGCTTCAATCCCAGTCAAATCTCTGCTCTCTCACGAGATGGTACACTCCCACACATCTCTGATCTCTATCCTTGATCCGGTAAGCCACGATCAGCTTCCATTCGCTCTTGCAATGAACTTATATGAACCCGCCATCTCGGGTTCAGGCCAAAACTCACTAACAGAGTTGTCGGCCGCATCGACCGTCGGTTTGCACAGGTGGACCAAGAGCCACCAATCCTACGCAGGTCTACCGCCTAGACTCGTCTCAATGATGCCTAGCATCTCTCGCTCGCAAGCGCAGACCCAATCATCATCGAGCGAAATTCTCATTGGAGAATTCGCACACACTCCAACCAGGAGCAACCAAGACCCCAAACCACGTCAAGTCCTCGGGTTGGGTCACTACACACTCGGTGTGTCATCAATCTCATGATCTAACACATGGCATCCCACGTACCCAGGTCCAAGCTCGGACTACCGTCCTGACCAACACTCTGCCCTACCCGTAGGTACTGGGCCGCTGTCACTCACAGCTGATTGCGCCTGCCCAATGAGCCCAGGCTCCACAGTCCACAAATGGTCCAAGCACGGGTCGTCCCCAAGCACTACCCGCCAACATCGTCCTACACGACATGCTCCAACGAGCTACAAACACCACTATCAGCTTCTAAGCACCTAGTGCGAGACACCATCCCCACGAATGATCCATGGCTCGCTTCACACTTAGCCATGCTAAAGTGGTATTGCCATCACACTCTCTCGGCTGAATCAAATCCGCACTCTACGAGTATCTACACTCGAGCGCTCTACGTCTCTATAGCGTTCCATCTAGGTCAACGTGCCCGGATTCGGCAACTAACCGGCTACTCTCTCAACAGTGATTCTACTTTCACTGTTCGATCTACTGAAACACATCCTCAAACATCATGGCTCAACTCTCGCGATCTCCTATCCATTGCCTTGAGAGTCACTTCACTATTTCATGTTCGCCACGAGTCCTTCCCTTGTTCAAGGATCATTACTAGCATTTTGCTAGGGCCATCAGGCTCTCTACCTGCTCCAGCAGGCGCCACCCTCTCACAATGCAAGCATGCTTGGGTATTTACACTTGCTCTTTCATTGGTCCCTACTATACTAAGGTATAAATAGTAGCAACTTACCACTCGTTAATATGCATGCTATGCAACAACTTGATATTAGGTAGTAGCATCTGTTTGCTTAATTAACTCATACCTGCCATGACATTGTTAGTAGTCGCAGGCTCCTCTACCTGGGTCGCGTATCCACAGTCGCCTGCTGCCCGCCGCGAACCCCTCGGTGGCATCATTCTCAACGGCCGCTCTTCCGACCATGCCGCATGTGGCACACCCGCAGGCTGTGTTGGAGAAGAAAAGGTCGTCGCCAGTGTCAGGGTCTGGTCATACCCTTGCGGACACTCGTCCCGTACATGACCCGGCTGCCCACAACGAAGGCATCTACCATCACACCGCACACACCGCCGAGCCCAATGGGAACCTCCACAAATCACGCATCCTGTGGAGGATCGGTTAGAGAACAACTTCGAGTGGCGCCTCGAACTTGATTGTCCAACCGAATCGCTTGACAGTGGCCTCACCCCTCCCCGCTGAAGTTCAGAAGACTCGTGCTTCTCGCGCACGAAAGCATCACCGTGCTCTGCCAGCAACGCTCGATCCAATACCTCCGCAAAGGTTGTGAGCTTAAGGATTTGCAGCCTCTCATAAATCTCCGGTCGAAGTTCATGCAGGAACCAATCGGCCATATCCTTGTCATCCCGTACCACATCCGGGACACAGTTCACGATACAAGAGAATTCCCGTTCGTATTCTCTCACTGAGCGGTCTCCTTGCTGCAACTTCCTGAACCTGTCTTGAAGCTTTCTCTTTTCAGTGTCGGGGAAGTAAGTTGAAAACACTAATCCTCGAAACTCATCCCATACCATAGGAGGGAGATTAGGCGATCGATTCCTTCGAATGCTTTTCCACCACACCTTTGCCGATAACTTCAAACAGTGTACGGCTAGGGGCACCTTGTCCCGCTCCAAGGTGTAGAGCTCCTCGAAGAGCATTTCCATAGAGTCAATCCACGTCTCCACGATCCACGGATCGACATTCTCTCCATCAAAGGTAGGCGGATCAAACCTCTTGAAGGTCATAAGGGCCGCCAAAGCTGGCTCTTTCTCTACCTCTATTTCCACAGAACCAGGGGCCACTGCCCCCGAATCCATTACCACTCCTGTCGGTACACGGCGCGCTGCTACCGGCGCAGCCGCCGTAGCCTGTCGTGCCAACAATTCATGGAGCTCCTTGATCTGATCCTCCTGTCGTAACACTACGCCCATGAGGGTACTCATCTGCTCGCGGGGCACCGGGTCTCCGCTCGCCTCGGATTGCTCAGGGACATCACCTGTCCCATCCCGCGTCGATCTAGACGAAGGTCGCCTACGCGGTGCCATCGTTTCCTGAAACAGGGCAACTCGATTAATTCTCAACCCTCTGGGTCAAGTACGAAACAACTTAACATTGACCCAAATCGGACGAAAGTTACGCAAGGGCGTCTATTCTCATCACTCGGTTTCACGTTGTCGTATGCCCAACATGAACACACTCGGTTGAGAATACACTGCACCTTGGATCTACCTTTAACATCTATTATAGAGGTTTACCATATAACCCAATCATTAACCTTTCGCCACAAATCACAAGTCCTTGTCTCTCACGAGCCTTATTCTCCTATGGTTTTACTATCCTAGGATTTTCTAGGTCTATCTAAATAATTTTTCATTCTCTACTTTATGCTCTGATACCACTATCTCTGTCACGATCCGCGACCACCCGTCTATTTGGCTGAGGTCGCGGCGCCGCCGACAGGTGGCCGAACGAACAGAGTTTCCTCTATACGTCCTAGGCGTCGCAATCAATACAAGTACAAGAAGTTCCAACCAGAAACAGTATTCAAACAAGATTGCATAAGGAAGGTATCAAAAAACATAACACATCCTAATGTTATTACAAGCATTCATCACAGTTTTCATTTTACATTACATTCAATTTCCAAATGCAATTAAGTTATTACAATTATTATTACAAGTTTGACACATTGTGTTTTTTTTTCTTTACTATACCCCTAGGCTATGCCGACTCGGGGTACCGCTATCTCTGGTCTCTAGGGTAGGGCACTATCTATGGAGCTATGCCCTTGCCATGCGCCGCCGCGCCGCTCACGTGCGAACCTGAAACACTCCAAAACAACGTGGGGTGAGAACCAACTCCATGGTTCCCAGTGGGTACGGCCACCCAAGAAAAAAGCTTGACCGATAGGTCCAAGGAGGCACTACAATCATGTTAGTCCAAAAATATCTACAAATATATATATCGTAATGTAATTATTCAACTAACAGATAACATGCCTCGCAATATGCAATATGAATATTATGCAACTAAGCAACTGCATAAACAACTAGTAGATATGTTGATTCTGCATTCACTTTTCTAACTTTAGCTCATTTCATTCAATTCTAAGGTTTCTATTACCTTAGATTCTCAGCGCAAGTTCAACTTGCTTCTAAGGTCTCTATTACCTTAGGTTCTTGTCTCAATCACTAGCTTATAAGGTTTCCATTAACCTAATCAAGCTAACCACCCGACTCGGCCTCAAGTGAATCATTTGCGGATAGTCCGCGCACTGGCTGCAACTCAGTCTGGCTGCTGTCACAGCCTACCGCAAATCTGACTTAACCATCTGGCGGCGAACTCATCGCATCGAACCCAACAACAACTCAAGTCATGATTTAGCCATCTGGCGGCGAACTCATCGCACCTCACCCAACAATGGTTCAAGTCGTGACTTAATCATCTGGCAGCGACCACATCGCTCTTACCCAGCAAGGTTGAAGTCAATGTAGGCGGCATCATCCGATAAGCTAATAGGCAAGGAGAACCAGACATACCGAATTCCAGCTTATTCTCATGGCATCTCGGGCGAGGAGAACCACACATACCCGTTGAATCACTGTCAGGCGAGGAGAACCACACATTCCTGCAGTTATAATTCCTTTGCCATCTCCTTTACCACAATTTTCACTGCTTCTTTTGCGGCCACATCACTAAGGATTCCGGAATATATTTCACAACTCAAGGGTTGGTCTCAAACCCTATAGTATCAACCTATCTAGGTCCGATGTCCTTTCCACCCTAGGTCCAATTGACTCTAGGTTCAATGCCTCTATCACATAACCTAGGTTTACTTTAACTCTAGGTTCAGTCCATAACCTATGTTCTTTAATACTAGGTTTGTCACGCCCCCGAGCCCGCCTCTTTGGTCGGATTCGGGCACGCCAACAGACCGCCGAACGGACAGGATTTCCTCTATATCACGGACAGAGTCCCCCCTGTACATTCAAGGCATCACAATCAATACAAAGCAATACACGAGGCTCCAACCAGGAACAGTATTCAATCAAAGATTGCATAAGGAAGTATCATAAATATAAATACAACTAAGTTATTACAATCATTCAACTCACATATATTCACATATTACATCTTTCATTCTTTTTAGCTTCCAAATACAATCTAGCTTTAACAATATTATTACAACTTGATTCTTTTCATTTTCTTACATCCCTAAGTAACCGACTTAGGGTACCGCTATCTCTGGTCTCGGTGGTAGGGCGCTAACTACGGAGCTACGCCCTCGCTTCGCGTCGCCGCAGCCGCTTACGTGTGAACCTGTAACACCCCAACACAACGTGGGGTGAGAACCAACTCCATAGTTCCCAGTGGGTACGGCCACCCAAGGGAAAAGCTCAACCAATAGGTCCAAAAGAGGCACTTCAACAAGTTAGTCCAATAACATATAACAGATATTTAAACTTTTACCCGATATTGAACTAACATGTCATGCCTCGCGATATGCAATATGAAATCATGCAACTATACAAGTAGAATAAATGATTTTACTTTCTATCATGCTGTCCATAGCTTTTTCATAATTTATACATTTTGTCACTTTACATCATTGGTTATTTGTTCCTAAGGTTTTCCTCTACCCTAGCCAAGCTAACCACCCGACTCGGTCTCGAGTCAATCATCTGCGGAATACCGCATACATCCAGGCTCATAATGCATACTTTCACACATTCACTTTGGCCTTTACTCAATCTTTTTGGGGTTCATCAAGTTCGCCCCAAGCTCACATCTCACATGTCCCATCTACCGGGATTAGCATTAGGAAATGCCCTGAGGGATCCATCCCGTATACCGGGGAAGGCACAAGGCATTGTCACCCGAGGGATCTTCGCCGGGCACTCTCACCCGTGGTGTCTATACTCCGGAGTACACCGCCTGCAGAAGAGCGACCTCGCACAAGCCGGAACCGATACATGTGAGTACGATCCCATCCTCAATTTGAGGAGGTTTTTACCTAATCATGCATATACCGCTAATACCAAGCCACAATGTCACTTTGGGTTAAACCTTGTTTAACTACTTTCTTTAACACTAGGTTCATGTCCAACCTATGTTCTTTAACGCTAGATTAAATGCCACACATGATTCCAACCTATGTATATTCACACTAGGTTCATATGTCCTTCATGTCCGACCTAGGTTTACTAACACTAGGTTCATGTCATTCATGTTCAACCTATATTCAAGACACTAGGTTTAATACCACTCGATCTAATGTATATAGATTGTCCATATGCACATTATACTAGTTTTCCAATGTCGTCTCTAATCAACCTAGAGTTATCGACTCAAGTTCAACATGCATAGTTCATCTACTATGTTCCACAATATGGCAACATGTATAATTTTTCTAACATAGTCCATACTTAGCATCTCATGCATTCTTTTAGCATTTAATTCATTATGCATTTCATCTCATTGGTAGGTAATCTCAACTATATAGTATGTTTCAACCATTCATAATATCATGTAAACCTATCAATACAACTTTATGCATCAATTAGAAATAATCTTAGCATTAACCACATGCTTACATTTAGCATTTCTATGACATGCATTCAACTAACATTAACCAATGCATATATTCTAGCATTTCTATTTCACATCATTCATGCATCTATTTAGCATTCCTACATTATGTCCATATGCATTAATTGGTAGCTTAACAAGACATTCATCTTATACATTCATGTGTTCTACCACTAGCTACCACTACGTGTATCAAAGATAAACATTTATCTTAGACATACAGGCGACCTAGTCGCTTCGATAAACACAATCCACCTCAATTCGCTTTCCGATTGCTTGTAGTCACTTGCAATCGGCCTCCCGCGGCACCCGTGTTCGGTTCGGCCCGATTTTGCTAATACTCACCAACCGTGCGTCGAATCGCGGCTCCGAAAATTATAGGTCTTCTGTTATGTGCCACGGTGCTCCAAATCCATTTTCATGATTTTACGATGTCGCCTCGGCCCTCTAGGCGGAAACGAAGCCTAAACATCCGATTCTTTAATAACTTCGCGTAGGCTCGACGAATCGCCGAACCAACTTCGCCAACGCGTTCGTTTACCTAGCAATTGGGTTTACGGAGGGTCAAATTAGATCAAACCCTTATATTTTACAAAACCCCATTCGGAGCCCTAACGTGCAAATAATCTCCAAATAATCCGAATTAAATGGAGCAACATGCTAACAATGCTCATTATAGGCTATTAGAACACTTAAAGCTAAGGATTAATCCAAATCCCAAAAGCTTACCATAATGTGAATGCCGCGACAAAAGCACGCCGCTCTAACGGGCGCACGAAAGCTCGATCCGTCGTTCCCAACGCGTTCGCAAGCATCTTTTCCGCCAACGCCGTGAATTTGAGCGAGAGATATAGAGAGATAAGAGAGGAATCTAGAGAGAGAAATGAGGGTTTCTCTCCCCCTCTCCATTCGTGCGTGTGATGGTGGGGTGCTGCTCAGGCTGAGAGGGAAGAAGAAGCAAAGCTTCTTTAATTAACACCCTCAAAATACTATTCATCTCCGGGCAGTTCGAAATTTGATATCTTTCACCGGAACTCCCTGAATATCCGTTTGAGCTCAAATTTGACAGTCATATTCGGTTTTACTTAACGAGTCCAAAGAAATTTTAATATTTCAGTCCGTTTGGTCACCGAAAATTGTACCGAACTGTAATCTTTATCAGATAGTTGTCGGATTTTATTTTCCACCTTCCGGGTGTAAGAATGACATAAAACTTTAAATCTAGCCTCATAAAAATGATTCTGACTTATCCTCCAGTTTCCATAATTTTCTAAAACTGTGCATTTTCTGCTAATTTATCTGTCCCGTTTCTAACAGAAAATTCTAAATCTTCTGTTTTCATTCCGATTTCAGCACAAGTCACTTCTGACTTATGTTTTACTTNCCTCCAGTTTTCATAATTTTCTGACACTGTGCATTTTCTGCTAATTTATCTGTCCCGTTTCCAACAGAAAATTCTAAATCTTCTGTTTTCATTCCGATTTCAGCACAAGTCACTTCTGACTTATGTTTTACTTCTCTAAATCCAATAAAAATAGTTTCTCACACTATTTTTATTTATTTTTATTTTTATACCAAAATCTGGTATGTTACAAGGTTAGATGCCACTCATGATTCATCCTAGGTTCAACAACCCTAGATTCACATGTTATCTCTACCTAGATCTCGACTCTAGGTTTGCTTGTTCAACCTATGTTTCATACACTAGGTTAAGTGTCACTTGATCTATTCGACAACCCTATTGTCCACATCGAGTTCATTAGATATCCACATTTTATCTAGTATGCATTATATGATGCCAACATGCATATTCTTTCTAACATGATCTAAACATGTTAACATTCATGTCTATCTCACATGATCTCATAATGCCATTATACATTTACCATCTAGAGCTTGCATTTAACAATTAGAACATATTCATAATGTGTTAACATGTAGCACACTGGACCTTTGCAAATTGCGATGTTCGAGTGTTTGATATGAATTCTGAACTTTTCCACACTTGGTGGAAGGTCGTAGATGGTATTCTGACCTAAAAGTTCGATCTCTAGAGTTTTGGCAAGTCCTGAGAGTTTTCACTCTCGGGGACCGGTCCCTGATAGGAGAGATCGGTCCCCTCAGGACAGTGTTGTGGCAGGACTTAAGACAACTGGTCCCTGGCGTGTGAGACCGGTCCCCGAGCGCGATTATGCGGTGAGAGACCGGTCCCATGCGGGGAGAGACCGGTTCGCGAACGTTGGATTTTCGGGGCAAGCTGAGAGACCGGTCCCAGGTCGGGGAGACCGGTCCCTCAGTTCGAAAACTGCCCAGACCCGGGCAGTGCACAGGATGGATTTTATTTTGTTGCTTCAAAGGGCCTTAAGGCCATTTCCACTCTCTCACTCCCTCATTTCTCTCCCTCACATTCACTCTAGAGAGAGAAGAAGAAGGAGAAGAAAAAGGAGTTGGAGGAGAGCAAGATCTTGAGGCTTTGGAGCATCTTCCTCTCCCTTTGCTCACCTTTGGAGGCTTGGAGCTTGGGCTAGGAGCTTGATAGAGGATCAATCTTCAACCCTAGAAGATTTGGAGCTTGTTTTGAAGCATCTAGAGAGGTTACTACCTTAATTCTAGCCTTTGATCCATGTTTTTGTAGGTTTTACCATATGAAACCCTAGAAATGAGATTTAGGGTTTATTTTGAAATTTTTTGATTTAAGGGCTTGGAGACCTAATTGATGGGTTTAGAACCTTCCTCTAGGTTGGGTTGGAAGGGTTCTTGCTCTCTTTGGAAGCTTTAGAAGGGATTTCATCACAAGAGGTGAGTTATGCCCTCTATGCTTAGATGGTTAAAGATTGAGCTTTTCAATGTTCGTTTCGATTGTGTAACTCTTGTTCCTACATCTTTAGGGTGCTAGGAGACTAGTGGACACCTCCATTCGGCGAAATGAAGAGTTTCGATTTTTGGTGGGTTTGGCTTCATGAAAATGGGGCGAAATGGCCCCCATACTTTCTATACTCGTCGTAACGTCATTTTAAATTCAAATCTATGCTAATTGGAATTTATGTAATTTTAGGACACTTAAAATGCATGTGTTATGTATAAGAAAATTTTCACTCTATATAGTAAAGTATTCTGGATATTGTTACATGCATTTGAGTAGTGTTCGCACTAGTCGTTTGGAAACATGCTTCTTATGTTTAAAGTGGCTCAATTATACATTATGCACATTTGGGGTAAGATTGGACTTAGTAAATGAAAGTGTCATAAAGGGGCACTTAGACTAGCACACTATGTGACTATTGTATTGACTTAGTGATAGGCCATGGACATCTACTACTTTCCATGTTTTAGACATGATGTCATAGAGATAGGCCTACGAGAGAGTTGTGACGTATTCCATGTTGTTAGACATGAGGACTTGGTACTTGAGACGGATCTTTTGTTACTTACCATTGTGCTCATTCGCACATGCTTGTGAGGGTCGCTCCCTATAAGCTGGCACTCCGGAGATGGCCATCGCGATACATATTCGCCGTGCGGGATTGGGCGCCGAAGTGGATTGCCGTGGGAAAGGCTCATTCCTAGAGTGGGGATGTTGACTACCACGGGGCCATTAGGCTCAGCACCGGCCAGACAGCCTACGGGTGGGTCTCAGGGCCAGACAGCCTTCGGGCAGGTCTCTTCAGATTTGATTTTGAGCATTCATCATGCCATGTGGACATTGTTTAGAATAGTAAATAATGACATCTTTACTATTAGATTTAGGGACATCATACTAGCGATGCTTCGGTACATTCATACGAGAATAGCTTTTCTTACTTATGCTAAATCATGCTAAGTAGGGATATCATGTGGTAGTAAATATTCATACTTATTTACTTATCGTACTTATCATTTTTATTTATTTTTGCTTACTGACCCCTATTTAGTTTGGGCCTAGTGGTGCATTTCACTGAAGCCAGTAATTGCCCACTGGGAACTATTATTCAATAGTTCTCACCCTCTCTATTTTATGATTTTATTTCAGAGCCTTCGGCACCGGCGGAGGCACGGGATCGCGGCAAGGGAGTCACGAAGCTTGTTAACGGGGAGCTACTTTTGAGCTTAGGTGGTTTACTCTTTCTTTTATTGTATTAGAGAGAGAGAGAGATTTTGAGTACCATGTATAGAGAGACCACCTATATACTCTTTATGTTTAGCTTTTGTATTTGGGATTTTCTTTGTACTACTTTATGGCTTCATTAGTGGATTTCAGTTTTATACTTATCCTTCTGTTGTAGAACATAGTTATTTACTTTGCTCTGATATCGTTAGATCCTTTGTTCTACTGCTTAATTTATTATTTTGTTGTAGACGCCTTGTATGTTATAGACATATGGCGGGTCTGGGCACGCGCCGGGCGGGCTTCCGCTGGCTCCCGGGGCGTGACAGATTAGTTTGGTATCAGAGCCAGGTTGAGTCTTAGTGGACCTAGCAAACCTTAGGCCGGTTGGACTATAGAAAATTGGCTCGTGAGAGACGAGGTCTATTTGACTTGTAAGCGAAAGTATCGTGATTGGGTATTTTTTGGATAACTCTAGAAAGTGGAGTTAAATTGAAGTGTATAGCTCCTAACTTCGCGGAGGGTTACGTTGGCGGCCGACAACGTAATATCGGGAGTTGGTAATGAAGCACACTTCATTAGTTTCGCATGATTTGGGGTATTATCTGCTTGAGCGGGGATACGATAACGTGGGTTACTAACTTACGCTTTTATGATGTTGTAGTGAGATGCCAATCACTCGCTCCCAATCTGCCGGAGCGGATAATGCGGCACATCTTGAGGAGGTCGAGACCTCCGCTACCTTTGGATCCGGCGAGGTCCGAGAGTTGAGGAGCCAGCTTGCGGCTCTCACCGACTTGGTGACACAGCAGGCGGAGGCAGCCCGACAGCAGACGGAGGCGGCGTGCCGACAAGAGGCACAGATGAAGCGCTTGGAGGATCTCCTACTTCAGCAGGCTACTGCTCGAGGGACTCAGGTCCCTACACCGCAAGCACCAGTTGTGGATGTGGCACCGAGGGCGCCGTCACCCGCGCCCTGTTCTTCGCAAGCAGCACCCGTGGTTGTACCCCGGGAGGAGGACATAGTGGCACCACTGACTCAGGCGCCATCGACTGAGGCAGTTTTCCCCGTGACGGTTTCTGCTGAGAAAAGGGACAGACTGATGGAGCGCCTCAATGAGTTCAGGAGGTGCAGTCCCCGGAACTTCGACGGCGAGAAGTTCGACCACTGGATCATGGAGAAGTGGTTGATGCATATAGAGAAGCTCTTTTGCGACACTTTCGTGGAGGAGAGAGATCGAGTTTGGCTCGCCACACACCATTTGGACGGCAAGGCCTACCGCTAGTGGTTGGATCTCTAGGAGAACCCCAGCACTGATTTGGCGGCTATTACTTGGAAGAGGTTCAAGGAGCTTCTTTTGGCACATTACTTCCCGACTAGCATCAAGCGGAAGATGGAGCAGGATCTGCGCAACTTGCGCCAAGGTGATCGGACTGTAGCCGAGTATGAGCGGGAGTTTTCTTGGCTACTTCACCGCGTGCCTTTCGTCGTGCGGGACGACGAGGACAAGGCCCGCATCTTCGAGCGAGGGTTACGACCGTCGATTTTCCGGTTTGTGCAATCCTCTAACCTCCAGACTTACCGGGAGGTAGTGGATCGCGCGCTCATATTGGAGAGCGGCGCGGTAGATATTCAGGAGCGGCGAGAGGCAATGGACAAGGGTAAGGCCAAGAGGCCTGCGGTAGAGGGTGCGAGCCAGACGCACTCTAGGAGGCCGCCGAAGCATCCTAGGAGCCAACAGCGTGGATGCGGCTCAGCAGCGCAGCGAGAAGGTTCTGATCGTCGCCGGCCTTCCCCGTGTGTGATCTGCGGTGGTCCCCATTACCCGCCGCAGTGTCCACAGCGGGCGTGCAGGTGTTTCCAATGTGGCCAAGAGGGCCACGTTCGGACTGAGTGCCCGAGAGGTTCATCACTGGCACCGTCGACTGCATCGGCACCGGCTCTACCAGCTGCCAGCCACGGGACTCCATCAGCGCAGTATCAGCTTGGGCAGCCACCCATCCAGCGCAAGAGCGAGGGATCTCGATAGGCCCCGAGTGGGCATTTGTATGCCGCTCAGACCGAGGAGGCGGCAACAGCCGAGGATGTGGTTGCAGGTATCATTTTACTTAATGGTATTAGAGTTCGTGCTTTATTTGATACTAGTGCATTGCATTCATTTATAGATCGCCTGTTTGCCGAGTTCCATGCAATCCCTTTGGTTTTCTTGTTACATCCGGGACATGTCGTAGTACCAGACCACACTCTGGATATTAGAGAGTATTGCCCTAGTTGCCCTGTTTGGGTAGGAGATTGGATCATGCCCGTGGATTTGCTTGCTCTGCACAAACTAGGGGATTTCAATGTGGTCTTGGGTATGGAATGGCTAACTAAGTACTACGCCACCATCGATTACAAGAATCACACGGTTACTTTTAAAGAACCGAGGCAAACTGAGGTTGTGTTTAGAGGATGCCGGAGTTCGCTTTTTGCGATGTCGATCAGCTCGTCTCGAGCTAGGCAGCTGATCAGCCGAGGATGTGTAGCCTATTTGGCTAGTGTTGTGTTGAGGGGCGAGGATGACACCCCTAGGATTGAGGATATTCCAGTGGTACGGGAGTTTCAGGATATGTTTCCAGCTGAGCTACCGGATATGTCACCCGAAAGGGAGATCGAGTTTGTGGTAGACCTCGTTCCTGGGACTACTCCAATCTCGAAGGCACCCTATAGGTTGGCACCGGCGGAGCTGAAGGAGCTGAGGGCACAGCTATAGGATCTGTTGGACAAGGGCTTCATTCGATCGAGCGTCTCGCCGTGGGGAGCGCCAGTTCTGTTCGTCAAGAAAAATGACGGATCACTTCGCCTATGTGTGGACTATCGTGAACTTAATAAAGTCACGATCAAGAATAAGTATCCGTTGCCGAGAATCGACGACTTGTTTGATCAACTTCAAAGATCGTGTGTGTATTCCAAGATAGACTTGCAGTCGGGATACCACCAGTTAAAGATCAAACTCGAGGATGTGTCAAAGACAGCTTTTAGAACATGGTATGAACACTATGAGTTCACAGTTATACTATTCGGGCTTACCAAGGGCCCAAACACGAGCCCAAAATGCTTAAGCCCAGTTATTATTACTAGTGTCTAAGTTTCTTATATACCCAATCACATCCCCATTCCTATTCGATGTGGGATTATTGGGGTGTGACAGATATAGATCATGTTCAACGGTGCCGATCGTCAATTTGGAGGCTCTATCATCGAAAACAAATGGGTGGCAACGGATCTCGTTTGTTATTGATAGTATTCTAGCTCAACTATATATATATATATATATATATATATATATATATATATATAAAAAAAAACAATGCTATTTATATATTTCAAAGTGATGTGTATATTTTACACTATATATTTTTATTCAAGATTTTTTTTTTATTTGTTGATCAAATTTTTTCACTATAGTGTACAAGTGAGTCGATTTTTTTATTTGTCAGATTAAATTATTTTTTTTTTCAGTCAAATCGCATACCAACTAGCTGCTATTTGAAACAAGAGATTTGAGAAATTTTCTGTATATTATTCATCTAAATCCATTCTCTTATATAGAGAGAGGAAAAGCTTTACATGGAAGTACAGGATTATATCCTGTTATACAAAGAAATAAATAATACTATCCTAATAAGAAAGTAATATACATAGTAATATATATATATTATATATGGTAACATATATAATATATATATGGTATGTAATATATATGGTAACACCCCTCCGCAAACTCAAGGTGGGTTAAACACCGAGAGTTTGGATAAAAGAAAATGATGACGTTGTGTGGTATGAGACTTTGTGAAGAAGTCGGCAAGCTGAAGACGAGAAGATATAAACGGTAAGGCCAGTGTGCCATTAAGAAAATGATGCCGAACGAAGTGACAATCAATTTCAATATGTTTAGTGCGTTCATGAAATACCGGATTATTAGCAATCTTGATGGCACTTTGATTGTCACAATACAGAGGTGTCGGAGTAGAGCAAGTAATGCCAATATCACCAAGAAGACGACGAAGCCAAACAATCTCAGATGCTGTAGCAGACATAGCACGATACTCAGCTTCGGCACTAGATTTGGAGACAATATTCTGTTTCTTAGCTCGCCAGGAAATAAGCGAATCACCAAGAAAGATGCAATAANACCGTTGATTGATGAGATGTGTGGTTAGGATGATGGTGGTCCCCACTTTGAATGATAGTGGTCCCCTAGGGTTGAGTGGGTAGTTCGTTGAATAGTATGATCTAACGGATGGAAATGATCAATTAAATAAATCTAAGAGTAGAAAACTTATGAGTATAAGGGAGCCAATACTCATAAAAGTATAGTAGCCGGACTCTCTCTCTCTCTCTCTCTCTCTCTCTCTCTTTCTCTCTCTCTCTCTCTCTCTCTCTCTCTATATATATATATATATATATATATATATATATGCTACTATATTATTAATAGTGCCAATGGCTTGCTATTAGATTTTCCGCCCTTGTATGAAGGGATGCCTAGTTAGGATGATAGTAGTCTCTTAGAGTTAAGTAGGTGGCTAGTTGAATAGTGTGATCTAACGGATGAAAATGGCCAAAAGGGTAGATCTAAGGGCAAAAAACTCGAGAGTATCAAATACTTGGTACTATCGATAGTATAGTAGCCGAAGTCTATATATATAGGTAGATCTAATGATAGAAAACTCCATAGCACAAAACGATTGGTTGTCACGCCCCGGGGCCGCTTTTAAAAGCCTTTTTATAATGAATACCATTTTTTGAAATCAGAGTTACGGAAAACGTGCCATTTTTTTTTCAACCTAGCCCACGTGACGTACAGACCCGCCACAAATACAAACTTTCTCTGTTCACTCAGACAGAGTCTCCTTTGTATTTGAACGGCGTACCAACAGCTACATCAGGATCACAACCACAGTCCACATTCACCAATCCACAAACAATCCATGCGATGCATTTCCATACAGCTAGCGATCCATAGAGATGATGCGTGCCTCTAAACACTCCTTAGTCACTGGATGATGCGATGCACAGTACAACAGTCATCCTATTTAAAAGTGCTCCCCACCCGGAAGCTTTATTTTTAAACTCTATATAATCATCCATAAAAACCATTCGAAAATCTTTTAAAATTGTTTCCCACTCGAAAACTCCATTTCGAAAACCGACTACCTCAAGGGGTAGAAAACCACGATGTATAAATACGTAAATCCAAAACCAAACATTCATAAATCTCCAATCATTCAACAAATTCCGTTTGCATGCATACTAGGAAATCAATAACTCAGATAGTTCTCAAACATTCAAACAGTAATAGTGATCATCTAACTGAACCATTTAATTATTTAAAATTACTAAATGCGGAAATAAAATATAACCAGGGTGACGGTCGCAACTGTAGTCTAGCTAGTACGTCCTCCCGTCGCACTAAGAACCAACTCCTTACCTGAACCGCCTGGGGAAATGGAGGGTGAGAAACCACAATCAATGTTTTCCAGTGGGTACGACAGAACCACGAAGGCAAGTCGTAATCACCAAAAAAGGTAAAGTAAACAAAGTATAGGTGCTATTATACGAAAGAGAACTACAGTAGCTATAACAGATATAATAAGAAGCAAGTAATGAAAACTGCTACTGTAAGGAATACAATACTGAGCATGCCTCTCAAGGTAACCAAACCAAAACTGTACCCAATATAGTGCCTGCTATATTGGTCTAGGGACTTCAAGCGTTGCCTCTCACAAACCTGCACCGACCTGATCCATGCGCCTACTGGACGACCTATCTAGATAGTACACCTCTGGTCGGTAGCCAAACCGACCTAGTGTCAATGAATACACCCAAGTGCTGTTACTAAGTCATGTTGATATGCTCAATGCGAAAGTCGGCTGAAGCCGGTGTCTTGGCCGAAGCCAGATACAGGGCGTACAACGCCAAACCACGATCAACTAGATCGAAACACACGACAAAGGGGTCGATGTGTTGCCTGGACCCAAGGTTCACAGATATACAAAATGTGCAAACCTGCTCTACATGTCTATCAACAACTATCATCATGCAATCAACAAGATATAGATAACGAACGATAATCAAAACAACCGACATGTAGAGACTACAATGCTGATATAGAAGAACAGAGGAAGGTGAAACGATCTCACCGACTACCAGCTCGAAGCACCCACCAGTACTAACGTTGCGCCTGTCTCCAAATTGTACACGATTGTCAACAGACCTACGAAGGTCCACCAGGTCAATAACCAACCCACAAATCGAGAATACACGACTCACAAACACCACACAAATCCCCGTAATCGGTTTCCCAAAATCGATCACTGTAACTAGCCGGAAGTCCCGAAAATCACATCGAGATGCAGTCAGGACCCACGAAGTGTCCCGAAACTCGCCGACTCGTGCCACGAGTCACCCGCTGCCACAAAACACATCGATTTGGATGTGTTGCAAGCAAACACAAGATTACGCAACCAAACAATTATCGCCGGATAATTGTTCGGATCCGGATTCCCGAAAGTGTCAATTTCGACACCGGAACCCACCGTCGCTCACCCGTCATCTCTGAACTAACGATATGACGATGGTGACTAGCCGACAAGGCTTAGCGACACAACACAAGGCAAACACACACCGTCGGATGAAATTCGAACCGAAACTGCGTTCCGCCGGCGAATTTCGCCGACAAACGCACCGAAATCGACTTTCAATTCCGCAAAGGCTATCGGACCTTGGACAATTAGTCTAGAGGTCACCACACACACATACGTACTACCCACAGTAGCCACAAGATGCACATATGCATAAAAGTCCCTATATTTACATAAAATCCTATTATTTTATGTAAATAAGGTAATTTTGTGGCTCATTAATGCAAACTGAGGACTTCCGAGGTCTGCCGGGACACATACTGATAGGTCTCGATGTGCTAGACGCCGTGCTCATGATCCAGAGCACAACGGCTCACTGTGAGAGGCGCGGGAGCGACCCAAACATTCAGGAATAGCGCACACTCGGGGAAAACCGTGTCGACAACGCAACTTCGAAAGTCGCTAATCCAACGTGAGGTGAGCACTATGATCGACACTGACAAGTGATCACTGTGCTCACCTCCGGAGGCATCGGGACAGCCTCAGATCACCGAAAAAGCGTGCGTGAACCAGAAACAATAACCAAAAGGCCCTAACTAAGCTTACTGGAGCAGTAGGAACTAGGGCACGGCCGGTGGTGGCTCTGTGGCGGGTGCATCGAGCCGACGGGTGCGGATGACGAGGGGATGCTGAGGCTCGTGCCTGCCGGCGGTGGCGGCGGAGCAAACCGAGCCCGCATAAACTAGGGTTCGGGTCCAAGAGCAGCGGCGGCCACGGAGGCCGGCGGGGCTCCCAGAGACGACGGCGGGGGAACGCCTGAGGCCAGAGAGGTACCGTGGGGGTGGCTTCGGGCGGCAGCAGCGCGAGGGAGAAGGTGCGAGCTCAGCTCGGACCGAGCTCACCCAGGGAACCCGCAGCGTGGCTGCAACGCGTCGGCGGCGCTCGGGGCGGCTCGAGGCGACAGCGGTGGACTGCCAGAGGTCGGAGGGATGCCGCAAGGGTGGCTCCGGGTGGCGGCGGCGCGGGGGAGGAGGTGCACGCTGACCTCGGCCCGAGCTCGGCCTAGATGGCTGCAGGCTGCTGGGCCGGTAGCGGCGGTGCGCAGGGACGGCAACGATCGGCAAGAAAGGTCGCCGGGGCTCCGGGGTGACGGCAGGAGTAGGGCCCAAGGGAGGGGAATGCCAAGCACCACCCTCAGCCTAAGTCAACAGGGAGAGAGAGATGGAGAAGATGAAGAGGAAGAAGAAGAAGGCTGCGGCTACGGCTGGCCGGCCGGGGCTCCGTCGGCGGCGTAGGGAGGCGCGCGGCACACGAGGTGAGGGAGAAAGGGCAGCTAGGTCAGCTAGGAGCTAATAGGGACTAGGGTTTGCAGGATGCAAACCCTAAAAGACTATATATACAAGTGCTCGTTTTGCGCAAAAGTCCTCCAAACTCGAATATTTTGAACCGAGTCCCTCACAGCACGGGTAAAATGCACGAACACACCCCCCACATTCGATTTCACATAAAACGGTACATAAAATGTAGAGCTTTTTGCAAAATTACTATTTTGCCATCAATGACCCCTCCTCGATCAACGCACGATATCAGGAGATCCGTCTGTCAGATTTGTGAACGGATTATACCAGTATGATCAGCATGACAGGGACATCAAACCCACGATTTTCTTTCACCTGGTCTGGTCGCGGATTCGCGACGAAACCTATCCTCTCTCCGAAAGGTAAAACCCACACACAAATACATATAATATATGTATCCCCAGTTTTCTCAAAATTCGTGGGTCAAATTTAAAATCTGCCAGTGCCATTGGTGCCAGAATAGTCGAACCATTGAAAACGAGCTATTGGATCGCTATGAATAGAGTCCGATATGCGCCAGAAGCCATCTCTGCACCTTGGCCTCTCAGGAAACCCGAGTTACTATTCATTTTAAGTAAAAAATAAAGATCGCATAAAATCTCCATTCTAACTCGGTTTCTCCCGAAACTAGATGAGTGCTATTGTAATTAAATTACACACAAAAACATCATCAACAGAAAGTTTAGTTGCACTGCCAAAATCTCAATCCTTACATCGTACTATCAATAGTATAGATAGTATAGTAGCCGGACTATATATAGAGAGAGAGAGAGTCCGGCTACTATATTATCAATAGTACAAAATGCTTGGTGCTATCCAATTTTGTGCCGTTAGATCTACCCCTTTGACCATTTTCACCTATTAGATCAAACTATTCAACTAATCACCCACTCAACCCTAGAAGATCACTATCACCCTAACCACACATCCCTTCATCCAAGGGTCGAAAACATAGTAGCAAATGGTTGGTACTAGTAATAGTATATAGTAGACAAATTCTATATATATATATATAGAGAGAGAGAGAGAGCAGGACTGCTGTGCTCTCAGGAGCATGGAGGCCTCCGTGCTCCTGAGTCGTTTTCAATGATGGAATTTCTGAATCGATGATCGGCTCCATTAAACTTGATCTAGCGTATTTGAAGTTTCTAGAAAATAATTTTTGCGATTTTTCGATATCATTTACCTAGCAATGGAAAAGATTCAAAATTAATAATTTTTAACGGCTGAAAATAAAAATCCTATAAAAAGTGGTGATATAGCACTAAAATTTTCGATCAGAAATATTGATCTTAGTGTAGATAGTATAAAGAATTTTTTATCAAAATTTCATCTGATTTGAATACTTCTGCACCGTTAAACTTGGAAACGGCAGATATCAACCATTAAAAATTATTGATTTTGAATCCTTTCGATCACTAGGTAAATGATATCAAAAAATCACAAAAATTATTTTCTAGAAACTTCAAATACCCTAGATCAAATCTAACAGAGCCGATCGTCGATTCGAAAATTTCATCATCGAAAACGGCTCAGGAGCACGGAGGCCTCCGTGCTC